>NW_026512519.1:0-2038 GCF_027579735.1 Bombina bombina | reverse complement strand
CCTCTATACTTTCTAATGTGACATTTCTTAAGTCATCCCTTCCTTGAGATGTAAGGGAGTGACATATTCACAGACTGATCTTTGTTCTATTGTGTTCTAACTGACCCTCCCCCCCCCATTGCCTAAGTTTAAAAGATTCTCTAATGCGCTCCAACCTTTTCCCCAACACACCTGCACCCATGGTCATTCAGGAGCAATCCATCCTTACGTACAAATTGTACCCAAGTGAAAAGTCAGCCCAGTGCTCTAAAAAAGTCAAACCCCTCATTTTTACACCATGTTTTTTAACCATGAATTAACAGACCTTATCTCCTTCTGCCTTACTGAGTTAGCACACGGCACTGGTAACATCTCCGAAAATATTACTTTTGAGGTCCTGCTTTAAGCTGCTACCTAACTCCCTGAAGTCATTTTTTAGGACTCTCCATCTCCCGCTGATTCCTTCATTAGTACCAATATGTTCCATGACTGCAGGATCAGACCCACATCCCTTTAATAATCTATCAATACGCTCCACAATATGTCTACGCAAGCCCCTGGAAGACAGGCAAACTGTTCTATTTAAGAGGTCTGGATGACAAATTACCCTATCAACCTTCCTAATAATAGAATCTCCTACCACCAACATCTGCCTCAGGCCCCTAACTTGTATGACCCTCTTCCATGGACTGAAGGACTGTTAACTATAGTATGCCCCTCTACCATGTCTGAAGGACTGCCCACTATAGTATGCTCCTCTTCCACGACTAAAGGAGCTGTTCACTAAACTAGGCAAAACAGCCCTCTCTGACACTGCCACCCCCTGAACTGATATCCCCAACATCTTCACTTAATCTTGCAAATCTGTTGGGGTTACCAGCTCAGAACTGGCCCATCTCTTCCGCTTACCTTTACTTTGCCCTCTAACTGTGACCCAGCTACATCCTGGAGTCTCCTCATCTGAATCCTCCCCATTCCACTGCTAGAGCCATTAACAACCAGCTCAGTCTTATCCATTTCCTTTCAAGTGTCTGAATTACATGCAGTGTTGCAATTCCGTTCCTCCAAAAACTCCAATATGAGTTTCTAAAGAGACAATATGCTCACCACTGCCACGAACATATAATCCCTGAAGTGGCTGCTCCAGTGATGCAAACATGTGGCAAGCTGTACACTAAATGAGATTCTCACACATACTTACTAGAAGGTTTTAACTTAAAAATTTTAATCATTTTATTTCCCTTGGTACTATGGTGTAGTTGAAGTCAGGCCCTTTGCTCAATTTATCAGTCCTTTGAACCCGTCTAGTGGACATGGCACAGTCTTTTTTATTAGGTATTTTGAAACCTATTTTGTTTATTATATGCACAGTTCTGTGTATGCAAAAGCTCAAACTCAGCTAAGTTCAGTAAACTTTTATGTTAGATCTATACTGCCACGTAGTATTGCTGGCTGAGTTAAGGATTTTGGAGGACCTGTAGACCTTCATAGCATTATATCTGTTTTTTGTGTTGTATAGGCGCCCTTTTCTATGCTTCCTATGTTATGTGAAACTGGCCCAAAGAGAAAAACTGGGATAACAATCCATGGGAACCATATCCTGACAGTGATGACAAAAAAAGTTTTGCCTTATTAGTGGAGCTGTGGGTACTCACTGTGATCCATTTCCTTATCACGGACTTGCCGCGTGATCTCAGTGCTTGCGCACCTTTATTTCCCCATTTCTTTTGGCTTTTTTTCTCTTCTCCTCCTCTCCCCTTTTTGAAAAGTACATTTGCTGTCAAGGCATGTTACACTCCTATGCCATAAGGGTGGGGGAGTTCACTCTTCTGTGATCCACCATGTCGCTGCGTTTGTCCTGGAGTTGAGGCCGTGCTGGCCATGTGGGCCTCGAGTGAAGTTCTTCTGGCAGGTTTGTGCAATTGCAATCGTTTGGGTTACGATCCGGCTTATACCGGGTTGAACTCTGAGCTGCAACCAAGTAGATTCTACCTTCAGATGTGGTAGTTTCCCATCCCAGAGTGCTCTTAAGTGCTCCGGTGCCAACCTAACTTTGGAG
>NW_026512518.1:15000-24010 GCF_027579735.1 Bombina bombina | reverse complement strand
AATGTATGCTTTGGGGCGTTGTCATGCTGAAAGATGAAGTTCCTCTTCATGTTCAGCTTTCTAGCAGAAGCCTGAAGGCTGTGTGCCAATATTATCTGGTATTTGGAACTGTTCATAATTCTCTCTACCTTAACTAAGGCACCTGTTCCAGCTGAAGAAAAACAGACCCAAAGCATGATGCTGCCACCAAAATGCTTCATTGTGGTTATGGTGTTCTTTTGGTTATATGCAGTGTTGTTTTTGCGCCGAACATATCTTTTGGAATTATGGCCAAAAAGTTTAATCTTGTTTTCATCAAACCAGAACACCTTTTGCGAAATGCTTTTGGGAGACTTCAGATGTGTGTTTGCAAAATTTAGCTGGGCTTGGATTTTTTTTTCCGTAAGAAAAGGCTTCCGTCTTGCCGCTCTACCCCATAGCCCAGACATATGAAGAATACGGGCGATTGTTATCACATGCACCACACAGCCAGACTTGCCAGATATTCCTGGAGCTCCTTTAATGGTGCGGTAGGCCTCTTGGCAGCCTCCCAGACCAGTTTTCTTCTCGTCTTTTCATCAATTTTGGAGGGACGTCCAGTTCTTGGTAATGTCACTGTTGCGCCATATTTTCTCCACTTGATGATGACTATCTTCACTGTGTTCCATGGTATATCTAATGCCTTGTGCACACTTATGCAACCATGTTATTTTATTTTTACTTCCCTCCACCTAGAAGTTTCAGTTTGTTTTTCAATCAAGTTGTACAGTTTATAGGTCACATTTAAAGGTGGAAAAAGTTCTGAAATGATTTATGTTTGTCTCATTTTTTTACATCACAGAAACCTGACATTTCAACAGGGGTGTGTAGACTTTTTATATCCACTGTGTGTGTGTGTATGTATATATATATATATATATATATATATATATATATATATAATTAGCAGAAATAAAAATAAATATAAAGATAAAAATAATAGCTTTAGTGGTATGTATATATAACCTATATGTACATATATATACAAATGTTAGAGCGCATGAAAAGAACAATGCATGTGTTATATTTAAAAATGGTCAAAGCAGACAAAGTTCATATAAATTCTTAGATGATGTAGACAGGTGTGGGGTCTTCTCCTATATAACCCCCACTCAGATGTGCACTTACTTCAGAAACCCTCAATCATATGAGGTAAGGATGATTCTTGTCAGCGAAAATAGTAGCACCTCCTGGAGTATGGAACCTGGATCACTGGAGCTGTGTATCCCCCTGATGTCAGTTGTAATAAACTCTGCATTTGCACCCAGTTGTCTGTATTGTTGAACAGCTTGTATGTAGGTTCCGATGAAACTCCCAATCATGGATATACAGGGAAAAGAACCAGAAAATAATTTGTAGTGCAACACTGTATACTTTAATGTTAAATACAATCTCCTAAAAGCTAGTGGAAAACCACTTACATGTGCAACCCTCAAAGTATGAGGTATCAAACAGGCATATAAAATATACACGGTATACTTCACTTTCTATCCAAAAGAGAGTCTGCCAGATGTATATAACAGTACAAATATACAGATGCAGATAAAAGTTCAGAGTTCAGGTCAGTTCAAAATTAATACCAGGCAGGTATAATGCCGTAAAGTACCAGACCTTACGCGTTTCAAAGGACTCTATATGAATAAAACTCCCTTCTTCCTCAGAGGTACAGTGTACTGATAGAGCTCACCTTTTATGCGCTCAATAACGGCTGCGGTACACCAATCATCCTTGTTGCGCCTATTGCACATCTAACCGGAAGTGCAGTGCGTCCCTCGTGATGAGCTATGCTCAAAAACGTCACACGTCCATTGAAAAAATAAAAATACCATAGTCCCCAAGGTGATATGTGCAGGACCTGTGGGTTAAACACAAAGCTAAGTACTACACATCATGAATTAATTAGCACATTCATTTATTTAGGTAGCTAAAAAAGACCCAGACTAGTGGATAAGTAATTACTATTAGTAATCCACTATTGAGTGTTTACATTTTTTATATATAAAAAAATATATATCTTATACATCCCACAGAATGCTTAAAACCTTTAAATAGAAATAAAAAATAGAGCAATGATAAACCGTTTAACTTATTTAATTATAATTATAAGAATAAAAATTCCTTAGTTTGTGTAATGTAGGGTGATCTTTACAAAAAAGCTACAATATCAATGTCTTTGTTTAAACCAGAGGGGGTCCTGGATCCAAAAGCATGGATCCAGTAAGTTTCACGTTGTCTTAACAGGATTTCTCTATCCCCCCCTCTGTTACCCACATGGACATGTTCCAAAATTGTTCCTTTTAGGCAACTGGGATCTTGATTATGAAATAACCTATAATGTTCTGATAGGTTATGTGACTTTAGGCCTGCTTTTGTTTGTTACATGTTCATGCAATCTTTTTTTGTATGGTCTAGTCTATATCTATATCAAGGAAGCAAAAAGACTACTTGATGATTGCACCACTTATAGAAAATTACCAAAAAATCCAACAAGTATTTTTCAAGCACAGTACATAGATTTTCTAGATACAGCTAAACATGAGGGAATTATCAATAAAAAATAATTTTTATTTCTTAATAGAAAAGACCCTAAGATAGCTGTATTTTATCATCTTCCGAAGGTGCATAAAGATATCCTCAATCTACCAGGGAGACCCATAATTTCGGGTATAGACTCCCTCACCTCCCCGCTTTCAGAATACGTGGATTGGTTTCTACAACCAATGGTACCTAAAATGAGGTCATACTTCCGAGATACTCCAGATGCTACATCCAAAATTACAAATATAAGATGGGAAAAGGACTTCATTTGGGCCACAATAGATGTTACGGCCCTATATACCAACATCCCACATGCACAGGGAGTAGAAGCAATTCGCTTCTGGCTAAAATCCTTGACAAATCTTACTCTACAAAAACAAAAATTTATATTGGAGGCCATCCACTTCATTTTGGAAAAAAACTTTTTTCTTTTCAAAAATGATTTCTATCTACAGGTTGGCGGTACGGCTATGGGCACTAAATTTGCCCCTAGCTACGCCAACCTGTATATGGAATTTTGGGAGGATAGAAATATCGGGTCCAATAACCCCTATATTGAGAATATTGTCAAATGGGCAAGATTCATAGACGATATTGTCTTAATTTGGAAAGGGGATGAAGAGGAATTAAAAGATTTTCTGAAATACATTAACATTAATGATATGTATCTAAAATTTACCGAGAAATTCAATAGGGAAGAAATAGAGTTCCTAGATTTAAATTTTATTCCATGAAGATGACATTATTAAAACTAGACTCTTTACAAAAGAGACTGACAGTAATGGCTATATCCATGCCAGCAGTAATCATCACCCCACCTGGATAAAAAAAACATCCCGTCAGGACAATTTGAACGAATAAAGAGAAATTGTACATGTCCTTGTGATTTTGAAAAAGAATCACACAAATTGAAAAATAAATTTTTGGAGAAGGGATATAAACGCAAGTGGGTAGAATCGGCATACGACAAAATTAAAAATAAAGATATGAAAAGTAATATGGAAATTGATCTAGAAGTGAAAAAAACAAGAGAGATCACTAAAACTAGTTTAATTTCCACATACAATGAAGGTTCGGAGGGTATAAAACAAATACTTACGAAACACTGGCATATCCTAAAAAAGGACGATTACCTTCGAGAACAAATTGCAATAAGACCAAAATGTATTTTTAGAAAAAATAGAAATTTTAAAACCATTATAGCACCAAGTCAGCTAAAAATGCCTATTAACCCTTTAAGGACACAGCTTTCAGTTTGCTCTATTGTTTTATGACGGAAAAATTCCGTCATATGTCCTTAAGAGGTTAAAGACAAAAACTGGTTAAATAAAGACACCAGAGGTTTTTATAAATGCAATAGGTTGAATTGCATTTCATTTGAGCATATGTACAATGGGAACAAACCCACTAAAATGGTAAGCTCAACTGTAACCAATAGGAAATGTGAATTGAGCCATCTGGTAAATTGTAAAACAACGTTTGTCGTGTACCTCCTCCAATGCGCCTGTAACCTACAATATATTGGAAGAACGACTAGACCATACAGAAAAAGATTGCATGAACATGTAACAAACATAAAAGCAGGCCTAAAGTCACATAACCTATCAGAACATTATAGGTTATTTCATAATCAAGATCCCAGTTGCCTAAAGGAACAATTTTGGAACATGTCCATGTGGGTAACAGAGGGGGGGGGGGATAGAGAAATCCTGTTAAGACAACGTGAAACTTACTGGATCCATGCTTTTGGATCCAGGACTCCCTCTGGAGACATTGATATTGTAGCTTTTCTTCTGTTATGTGTGATCAGTCCACGGGTCATCATTACTTCTGGGATATTATCTGCTCCCCTACAGGAAGTGCAAGAGGATTCACCCAGCAGAGTTGCTATATAGCTCCTCCCCTCTACGTCACCTCCAGTCATTCTCTTGCACCCAAAGACTAGATAGGAGGTGTGAGAGGACTATGGTGATTATACTTAGTTTTTATAACTTCAATCAAAAGTTTGTTATTTTACAATAGCACCGGAGCGTGTTATTACTTCTCTGGCAGAGTTTGAAGAAGAATCTACCAGAGTTTTTTATTATGATTTTAACCGGAGTAGTTAAGATCATATTGCTGTTTCTCGGCCATCTGAGGGAGGTAAAAGCTTCAGATCAGGGGACAGCGGGCAGTTGAATCTGCATTGAGGTATGTAGCAGTTTTTATTTTCTGAATGGAATTGATGAGAAAATCCTGCTATACCGATATAATGACATGTATGTATACTCTACACTTCAGTATTCTGGGGATGGTATTTCACCGGAATTACTCTGTAAAAGTACATTAAACCTTTTAATAGGTATTTAATTCATGTTAAACGTTTTTGCTGGAATGTAGAATCGTTTGCATTTCTGAGGTACTGAGTGAATAAATATTTGGGCATTATTTTTTCCACTTGGCAGTCTGCTTGTTTTGATTATGACAGTTTCGTTTCTCTCTCACTGCTGTGTGTGAGGGGGAGGGGCCGTTTTTTGGCGCTCTTTGCTACGCATCAAAATTAAAAAGCCAATCTGTACAAATTGAACAAATTTCACCAAACAGCGAGGGGAGAGTTATGCCGACTAACTCGCCTCACGTGTCAGTACCTGCATCTCCCGCCCGGGAGGTGCGTGATGTTATGGCGCCTAGTACATCTGGGCAGCCATTACAGATAACATTACAAGATATGGCTACTGTTATGACTGAAGTTTTGGCTAAATTACCAGAACTAAGAGGCAAGCGTGATCACTCTGGGGTGAGAACAGAGTGCGCTGATAATTCTAGGGCCATGTCTGATACTGCGTCACAGCTTGCAGAACATGAGGACGGAGAGCTTCATTCTGTAGGTGACGGTTCTGATCCAAACAGATTGGATTCAGATATTTCAAATTTTAAGTTTAAATTGGAAAACCTCCGTGTATTACTAGGGGAGGTCTTAGCAGCTCTCAACGATTGTAACGCTGTTGCAATACCAGAGAAAATGTGTAGGTTGGATAAATACTTTGCGGTACCGGCGAGTACTGACGTTTTTCCTATACCTAAGAGATTAACTGAAATTGTTACTAAGGAGTGGGACAGACCCGGTGTGCCGTTCTCACCCCCTCCAATATTTAGAAAGATGTTTCCTATAGACGCCACCACACGGGACTTATGGCAAACGGTCCCTAAGGTGGAGGGAGCAGTTTCTACTTTAGCTAAGCGTACCACTATCCCGGTGGAGGATAGCTGTGCTTTTTCAGATCCTATGGATAAAAAATTAGAGGGTTACCTTAAGAAAATGTTTGTTCAACAAGGTTTTATATTGCAACCCCTTGCATGCATCGCGCCGATCTCGGCTGCGGCAGCATTTTGGATTGAGTCTCTAGAAGAGAACCTCAGTTCAGCTACGCTGGACGACATTACGGACAGGCTTAGAGTCCTTAAACTAGCTAATTCATTCATTTCGGAGGCCGTAGTACATTTAACCAAACTTACGGCTAAGAATTCAGGATTCGCCATTCAGGCACGCAGGGCGCTGTAGCTAAAATCCTGGTCGGCTGATGTAACTTCTAAGTCCAAATTACTTAATATACCTTTCAAGGGGCAAACTTTATTTGGGCCCGGTTTGAAAGAAATTATTGCTGACATTACAGGAGGTAAGGGCCACGCCCTACCTCAAGACAAAGCCAAAGCTAAGGCTAGACAGTCTAATTTTCGTCCCTTTCGGAATTTCAAAGCAGGAGCAGCGCCACCCTCCACTGCTCCAAAACAGGGAGGAACTGTTGCTCGTTACAGACAAGGCTGGAAGCCTAACCAGTCCTGGAACAAGGGCAAGCAGGCCAGTAAACCTGCTGCTGCCTCAAAGACAGCATGAACCGAGGGCCCCCGATCCGGGACCGGATCTAGTGGGGGGCAGACTCTCTCTCTTCGCCCAGGCTTGGGCAAGAGATGTCCAGGATCCCTGGGCGTTAGAGATCATATCTCAGGGATACCTTCTAGACTTCAAATTATCTCCTCCAAGAGGGAGATTTCATCTGTCAAGGTTGTCAACAAACCAAATAAAGAAAGACTCGTTTCTACGCTGTGTACAAGATCTATTATTAATGGGAGTGATCCATCCGGTTCCGCGGTCGGAACAGGGACAAGGGTTTTACTCAAACCTGTTTGTGGTTCCCAAAAAAGAGGGAACTTTCAGGCCAATCTTGGATTTAAAGATCCTAAACAAATTCCTAAGAGTTCCATCGTTCAAAATGGAAACTATTCGGACAATCTTACCCATGATCCAAAAGGGTCAGTACATGACCACAGTGGATTTAAAGGATGCTTACCTTCACATACCGATTCACAAAGATCATTACCGGTATCTAAGGTTTGCCTTCTTAGACAGGCATTACCAGTTTGTAGCCCTTCCATTCGGATTGGCTACGGCTCCAAGAATCTTCACAAAGGTTCTGGGTGCCCTTCTAGCGGTTCTGAGACCGCGAGGAATTTCGGTAGCTCCGTACCTAGACGACATTCTGATACAAGCTTCAAGCTTTCAAACTGCCAAGTCTCATACAGAGTTAGTTCTGGCATTTCTAAGGTCGCATGGATGGAAAGTGAACGAAAAGAAGAGTTCTCTCTTGCCTCTCACAAGAGTTCCATTCTTGGGGACTCTTATAGATTCTGTAGAAATGAAGATTTATCTGACAGAGGACAGATTAACAAAGCTTCTAAATGCATGCCGTGTCCTTCATTCCATTCAACTCCCGTCAGTAGCTCAATGCATGGAGGTGATCGGCTTAATGGTAGCAGCAATGGACATAGTACCCTTTGCACGTCTACATCTCAGACCGCTGCAATTGTGCATGCTGAGTCAGTGGAATGGGGATTACTCAGATTTGTCCCCCACTCTGAATCTGGATCAAGAGACCAGAAACTCTCTTCTATGGTGGCTTTCTCGGCCACATCTGTCCAGGGGGATGCCGTTCAGCAGGCCGGACTGGACAATTGTAACAACAGACGCCAGCCTTCTAGGTTGGGGCGCTGTCTGGAATTCTCTGAAGGCTCAGGGACAATGGAGTCAGGAGGAAAGTCTCCTGCCAATAAACATTCTGGAATTGAGAGCAGTTCTCAATGCCCTTCTAGCTTGGCCCCAGTTAAAGACTCGGGGGTTCATCAGGTTTCAGTCGGACAACATCACGACTGTAGCTTACATCAACCATCAGGGAGGGACAAGAAGCTCCCTAGCAATGATAGAAGTATCAAAGATAATTCGCTGGGCAGAGTCTCACTCTTGCCACCTGTCAGCAATCCACATCCCGGGAGTGGAGAACTGGGAGGCGGATTTCCTGAGTCGCCAGACTCTTCATCCGGGGGAGTGGGAACTTCATCCGGAGGTCTTTGCCCAAATACTTCGACGTTGGGGCAAACCAGAGATAGATCTCATGGCGTCTCGCCAGAACGCCAAACTTCCTCGCTACGGATCCAGATCCAGGGATCCGGGAGCGGTTCTGATAGATGCTTTGTCAGCACCTTGGAACTTCAGGATGGCTTATGTGTTTCCACCCTTCCCGCTGCTTCCTCGATTGATTGCCAAGATCAAACAGGAGAGAGCATCAGTGATTCTAATAGCGCCTGCATGGCCGCGCAGGTCTTGGTATGCAGATCTAGTGGACATGTCATCCTGTCCGCCTTGGTCTCTACCTCTAAGACAGGACCTTCTGATTCAGGGTCCATTCAAACATCAAAGTCTAACTTCTCTGAAGCTGACTGCTTGGAAATTGAACGCTTGATTTTATCAAAACGTGGTTTTTCTGAGTCGGTTATTGATACCCTGATACAGGCTAGGAAGCCTGTTACCAGAAAGATTTACCATAAAATATGGCGTAAATACCTATACTGGTGTGAATCCAAAGATTACTCCTGGAGTAAGGTTAGGATTCCTAGGATATTGTCTTTTCTACAAGAAGGTTTAGAAAAGGGTTTATCGGCTAGCTCATTAAAGGGACAGATCTCAGCTCTGTCCATCCTGTTACACAGGCGTCTGTCAGAAAATTCAGACATCCAGGCCTTTTGTCAGGCTTTAGCTAGGATCAAGCCTGTGTTTAAAACTGTTGCTCCGCCATGGAGTTTAAACTTAGTTCTTAACGTTTTACAGGGTGTTCCGTTTGAACCCCTTCATTCCATTGATATAAAATTGTTATCTTGGAAAGTTCTATTTTTAATGGCTATTTCCTCGGCTCGAAGAGTCTCTGAGTTATCAGCCCTACATTGTGATTCCCCTTATCTGATCTTTCACTCAGACAAGGTAGTTCTGCGTACTAAACCTGGGTTCTTACCTAAGGTTGTCTCTAACAGGAATATCAATCAAGAGATTGTTGTTCCATCCTTGTGTCCAAATCCTTCTTCAAAGAAGGAACGTCTTCTACACAATCTGGATGTAGTTCGTGCCCTCAAGTTCTACTTGCAGGCA
>NW_026512517.1:0-33896 GCF_027579735.1 Bombina bombina | reverse complement strand
ACAGAGCACTATACACACCTCTGGCAGTGACAGGGTTAGTACATTATTAGTAGATAACAGAGCACTATACACACCTCTGGCAGTGACAGGGTTAGTACATTATTAGTAGATAACAGAGCACTATACACACCTCTGGCAGTGACAGGGTTAGTACATTATTAGTAGATAACAGAGCACTATACACACCTCTGGCAGTGACAGGGTTACTAGTGTTTAGTGGGAGTGTAGATTGTATTTTAGGGTTTGAGCTGGTTTCTGCCCCATCCCAGGTATAAATACAGTTGTGTGACAGAGCCTCAGACCCATCTGTAGGTGCCAGTATGTACTTTGTTCTGGTGCTGACACTCGGCATCGCAAGCAGCTGGGCACAAGATGGTAAAGGTGAGAAATATTACATTTAGATTTAAAGGGCTCATCTAAATGTTTTTTAGTAAAATAAAGAAGAGGATATGGAATTTTTGTGATTTATTTGAACTCCAATGTCCCATTTCTTATGAATTTTGTAATCCCTCCCGAGAGGTATGACCCTGCAACATGCTATACAGTGACTGTACAGAGCAGTACAAATTAGCTTCATATCTGGCCAAATGGCTTCATAAATATAAACAGATCTGGGAAAATGCAAAGGGTTTGTAATTTGACTACATTGAATTTCGAAAACAAAGTTTTGCTACAATTAAGAGTATTTTTGAAAGTTTTAACAAATGATTTATCCCCAGAAAAAAATCCCACAAACTCTTATAGAGAAAAAGCTTCATGGATTTTTTTTCTATAAGATTTAATACTCCCAGTGACCATTCATTAAATCAATTAGAGGATACGGAATATGGCGGCACTATACAAATAAATAATAATCATTAAAACCTTTTATAGCTCTTCTGATTCGTTTTGAAAGTCAGACATCTGTCTAAATTTACCCATAATATTCCTAGACAAATCTCTATATGTAATATGTATTGTATGTGCTTGTCATACATCTACTGTATATACATAAACCTATATGTAATATGTATAATATATACTGTATGTGCTTGTCATACACCTACTGTACATACATAAACCTATATGTAATATGTGTAATATGTACTGTATGTGCTTGTCATACACCTACTGTATATACATAAACCTATATGTAATATGTATAATATATACTGTATGTGCTTGTCATACACCTACTGTACATACATAAAGCTATATGTAATATGTGTAATATGTACTGTATGTGCTTGTCATACACCTACTGTACATACATAAAGCTATATGTAATATGTGTAATATGTACTGTATGTGCTTGTCATACACCTACTGTATATACATAAACCTATATGTAATATGTATAATATATACTGTATGTGCTTGTCATACACCTACTGTACATACATAAAGCTATATGTAATATGTGTAATATGTACTGTATGTGCTTGTCATACACCTACTGTACATACATAAAGCTATATGTAATATGTACTGTATGTGCTTGTCATACACCTACTGTATATACATAAACCTATATGTAATATGTATAATATATACTGTATGTGCTTGTCATACACCTACTGTACATACATAAAGCTATATGTAATATGTGTAATATGTACTGTATGTGCTTGTCATACACCTACTGTACATACATAAAGCTATATGTAATATGTATAATATATACTGTATGTGCTTGTCATACACCTACTGTACATACATAAAGCTATATGTAATATGTGTAATATGTACTGTATGTGCTTGTCATACACCTACTGTACATACATAAAGCTATATGTAATATGTATAATATATACTGTATGTGCTTGTCATACACCTACTGTACATACATAAAGCTATAAGTAATATGTGTAATATGTACTGTATGTGCTTGTCATACACCTACTGTACATACATAAAGCTATATGTTAATATGTATAATATATACTGTATGTGCTTGTCATACACTTACTGTACATACATAAAGCTATATGTAATATGTGTAATATGTACTGTATGTGCTTGTCATACACCTACTGTACATACATAAAGCTATATGTAATATGTATAATATATACTGTATGTGCTTGTCATACACCTACTGTACATACATAAAGCTATATGTAATATGTGTAATATGTACTGTATGTGCTTTTCATACACCTACTGTATATACATAAAGCTATATGTAATATGTGTAATATGTATTGTATGTGCTTGTCATATACCTACTGTACATACATAAACCTATATGTAATATGTGTAATATGTACTGTATGTGCTTGTCATACACTTACTGTACATACATAAAGCTATATGTAATATGTGTAATATGTACTGTATGTGCTTGTCATACGCCTACTGTACATACATAAACCTATATGTAATATGTGTAATATATACTGTATGTGCTTGTCATACACCTACTGTACATACATAAAGCTATATGTAATATGTGTAATATGTACTGTATGTGCTTGTCATACACCTACTGTACATACATAAAGCTATATGTAATATGTATAATATATACTGTATGTGCTTGTCATACACCTACTGTACATACATAAAGCTATATGTAATATGTATAATATATACTGTATGTGCTTGTCATACACCTACTGTACATACATAAAGCTATATGTAATATGTGTAATATGTACTGTATGTGCTTTTCATACACCTACTGTATATACATAAAGCTATATGTAATATGTGTAATATGTATTGTATGTGCTTGTCATATACCTACTGTACATACATAAACCTATATGTAATATGTGTAATATGTACTGTATGTGCTTGTCATACACCTACTGTACATACATAAAGATATATGTAATATGTGTAATTTGTACTGTATGTGCTTGTCATACACCTACTGTACATACATAAACCTATATGTAATATGTGTAATATATATTGTATGTGCTTGTCATACACCTACTGTACATACATAAAGCTATATGTAATATGTACTGTATGTGCTTGTCATACACCTACTTTACATACATAAACCTATATGTAATATGTATAATATGTACTGTATGTGCTTGTCATACACCTACTGTATATACATAAAGTTATATGTAATAGGTGTAATATGTATTGTATGTGCTTGTCATACACCTACTGTACATACATAAAGCTATATGTAATATGTATAAAATGTACTGTATGTGCTTGTCATACACCTACTGTACATACATAAAGCTATATGTAATATGTGTAATATGTACTGTATGTGCTTGTCATACACCTACTGTACATACATAAAGCTATATGTAATATGTGTAATATGTATTGTATGTGCTTGTCATAAACCTACTCTACATACATAAAGCTATATGTAATATGTGTAATATATAATGTATGTGCTTGTCATACACCTACTGTACATACATAAAGCTATATGTAATATGTGTAATATATACTGTATGTGCTTTTCATACACCTACTGTACATACATAAATCTATATGTAATATGTGTAATATATACTGTATGTGCTTGTCATACACCTACTGTATATACATAAAGCTATATACAATATGTGTAATATGTACTGTATGTGCTTGTCATACACCTACTGTTCATATATAAAGCTATATGTAATATGTGTAATATGTACTGTATGTGCTTGTCATACACCTACTGTACATACATAAAGCTATATGTAATATGTGTAATATGTACTGTATATGCTTGTCATACAACTACTGTATATACATAAAGCTATATGTAATATGTGTAATATATACTGTATGTGCTTGTCATACACCTACTGTACATACATAAAGCTATATGTAATATTTGTAATATGTACTATATATGCCTATCATACACCTACTGTACATACATAAAGCTATATGTAATATGTGTAATATGTACTGTATGTGCTTGTCATACACCTACTGTACATACATAAAGCTATATGTAATATGTATAATATATACTGTATGTGCTTGTCATACACCTACTGTACATACATAAAGCTATATGTAATATGTGTAATATGTACTGTATATGCCTATCATACACCTACTGTACATACATAAAGCTTTATGTAATATGTGTAATATGTACTGTATATGCTTATCATACACCTACTGTACATACATAAATCTATATGTAATATGTGTAATATGTACTGTATGTGCTTGTCATATACCTACTGTATATACATAAAGCTATATGTAATATTTGTAATATGTATTGTATGTACTTGTCATACACCTACTGTACATACATAAAGCTATATGTAATATGTGTAATATATACTGTATGTGCTTGTCATACACCTACTGTATATACATAAAGCTATATGTAATATGTGTAATATGTATTGTATGTGCTTGTCATACACCTACTGTACATACATAAAGCTATATGTAATATGTGTAATATATACTGTATGTGCTTGTCATACACCTACGGTACATACATAAAGCTATATGTAATATGTGTAATATGTATTGTATGTGCTTGTCATACATCTACTGTACATACATAAAGCTATATGTAATATGTGTAATATGTATTGTATGTGCTTGTCATACACCTACTGTACATACATAAAGCTATATGTAATATGTGTAATATGTACTGTATGTGCTTGTCATACACCTACTGTATATACATAAAGCTATATGTAATATGTGTAATATATACTGTATGTGCTTGTCATACACCTACTGTACATACATAAAGCTATATGCAATATGTGTAATATGTATTGTATGTGCTTGTCATACACCTACTGTACATACATAAAGCTATATGTAATATGTGTAATATGTATTGTATGTGCTTGTCATACACCTACTGTACATACATAAATCTATATAAATAATCAAGATCTTTCGCCGCCTGGATAAAGATGAGTACCTATTTTGGGGTTAGTGATTTTTTAATTTTTGGGTTGTTTTGTTTTTTTAAGATTAGGGCTTTTTTTATTTTTTATGGGCTGCAAAAGAGCCGAATGCATTTTTAAGGGCAATGCTCATACAAATGTCCTTTTTGGGGCAATAGGTTAATTAGGTTTTTTTTAAGTTAGTTTTTTTATTTTGGGGGGTTGTGGGTGGGGGGTTGTAATGTTAGTGGGTATTTGGTTTATTTTACTGGCAAAAGAGCAGTTAACTTTAGGGCAATGCCCTACAAAATGCCCTTTTAAGTGCTATTGGTAGTATTTCTTTGATAGATTAGGTTTTTTTTTATTTTGGGGTGTTTCTTTTTTTAAACGGGGTATTAGAATAGGAATAACTTTGATAGTTTTTATTATTTTCTGTAATATTAGGTTTTTTTTTATTTTGTGTAAGGGTAGTTTTTTTATTTTCTGTAATGTTAGTTTTTTTTTAGTAATATTTTTAGTAATTTTTTTTATTGTTTTTTATGTAGTTTGTATCTTTTTAATTGTACGTACGTTTATTTTAATTGGGGTTAAGTTAGGGGGTGTTAGGTTAGGGGGCTTAGTTATTAGTTTAATATTTTGCGTTGTGGGGGGTTGGCGGATTATGGGTTAATAGGTTAATTAGGTGTTTGCGTTGTGGGGGGTTGGCGGTTTAGGTGTTAAAAGTTTTATTAGGTACTTTGCTTTGAGGGGGAATGGTGGTTTAGGGGATAATATATTTATTAAACATTGCGATGTGGGTGGATGGCAGTTTAAGGGTTGATATTGCGCATGTGTTAGGTGTTTGTTAAGGCTTTCAGGGAGTTACGGTACTAAGCGCAAGGCTTGCTGCGCCTGCCTATGTGTGGTGAGGTAAAAATGGAGTAAAATTTCTCCATTCTGTGAGCGTAAGTCCTTGCACTACATATACTGACTGGCGACAACAGTTCTATGTTAGTTTATAGAGTAAAAACTGCGGCCAACGTGTAAAATATACATACGTAACTTGTCTGCTGCCCTGTATATGTGATAGCTCGATTAGACAAAAAATTGGCGATGCTGAGTTTTGCGCCTGTCACCAAATATGTGAACGAGCCCATAGTTTTAGCTAACTTAATCATACAAACCCTTTAGCTACAACATTGGGAGGTAGACTCCGGTTATAAGGTCAATGTCATGAGTTAACCCTTTGAAACTGATATATATATATTTTTTTTTTTAGTGTTTTTATTCCTCAGATGCCTAAACCTAGTAATTCTTCTTTTATACACAGACGCAATAATCAATTTCAAGGTTTTAAATTTCAAGGTAATAAGGATTCTTTTTGTTTCCAGAACTGGAAGTCAGAGGGCCAATTTAAAGACAAAGGCCATGGGAAACAAACTGCTTTGCAAACTTCCAAGAAGCAATGACAGTTTGCCTGGCCAGGTCTGGAAGATGATGATCTAAGACGATTGGGTCCTGAATAGTTTGTTAATGTGGTATCCTCTAGAGTTCAAAATTCTTCCCCCTTTTTGATGCTTTGTGACATCGCCACTCCCTCAGGATCAAAATAAATTTTCGTCAATCCACAACATTGTCCACAAGCTTCTGGTTCAAGAAGTTATTCAAGAAGTTCCACTCAATCACAAATTTCAGGGGTTTTATTCTCCTTTGTTTCTTGTAAAGAAAAAATACAGCTCTTGGAGGCCTGTTCTGGATTTAAGAAGGCTACATTCTTACCTGGTAGAAAAGACTTTCAAGATGGTGACCCTTTTGAATGTTATCAAAATCATTTCTACTATCCATAGACTTTTTTTTTTCATGTCCCAATAGCAGAATCCCTGAGAAAATGTCTACCCTTTTAGTGGGGGATCATCACTTTCAGTTCGCAGCTCTACCTTTCATTATTTCCACCACACCTCAAATATTTCCAGAGGTCTTGGTTACAACCCACAGTTGGCTAAGAAATTACCAAAAGAGTCAGTTGGAACTGTACCATTTTTTGAGGGCACAGTGGATCAGCTGGTTTAATGCTTTCACATCAGATCCAGGTACTGGCAAAATATTTCAAGATGCTTCAACTGTGCCGACAACTTTAAGTAAGGATATGGATGAAAATGGTGTCTGTAATCCTTATCAGTTCAGGAAATGCCTCACCTGGTGGACTCAAGCCTCAAATCTATCTAGAGTTCTTCCGCTTGTGGATCCAAATTGAATAGTTCTTAAGACACATTCAAGAAAAACAGGTTAGGGGGTAGTCTGTCATTATGTGCAGGGACTGTGGCCCCTTGTAATTCAACATCTTCTAGAAATCAGAGCAATATTTCAAGTGTTCTGCAGTACAAGTCCATAAAGATTTTGCTGTACAAAAGGTCAGACAGCTCTTATTTCCAATTTCAAGCAGGCACAAGGAGTTGACAGATCCTCAAGGATGTCTCTCCAATTTTCATTTGGGATCAGCATTATGCTCAGAACCTGTCTGCCACTTATCTATCCAGCAACCAGAACAAAGAGGTGTATTTTCTCAGTTGAAATCAAATTATTCAGACCGAATGGCAAATTAACAAAAACATTTTCCAGATGATCATGACAAAATGGGGATATTCAGACATTGATTTGATGGGATCAAGTCTCAATCATCAAACACCCATATTCTTCAGCAGGAATCCAATGATTCTTGCCAACAGGGTGGATGCTCTTGCTCACGAGTGGAAATTCAAACGGATCTATTTATTTCCTCTGATTCCACTCATTCCCTATCTAGTTCACAGAAATCAGAGCAGGCAACATTCATTGAAATAATTCCATATTGACCCAGGAGGCCTTGGTTTTCCCTTCTGCAAACACTGACAATTTATAATTTATATTATACTTAATCAAGGACCCATTTTCATCTACAGCAACAGCAGTTAAAGTTGGCGGCATGGTAACTGAAATCTTACAATTACAACATTCGAATATCTCCTTGTCTGTCATTCAGACTTTACTTCAATCCAGAAAGAAGCCAACATCCACAGTTTATTACAGAATGTGGGTGTCAGGATTAGACTGTCCCTTTAATTTTAGAAACACTCTGATTGGTAGCAAAGCCTTTAAATCCTTTCCACTTCCTTTACTCAGTGCTTAGTAATTTTTCTTGCAGCTTACCTGAACCAGGTTACCTGAATTCTCTAGGAAGTACTAAAGCTTTCTAAAAACCAATCTTGACGAATAAGGAATTGTTGTTTCTTTCAATCCGCAAAAGCACTGATACCGTTTCAAACAATCAGTAAGGAAAAGGAAATCAAGTATCGTATTCTGTTATAATTACTAATTCCATATAAACATACAACTACCCGCAAACTATCCGGACCTTGTTTGGCAAAACCTCCTCTCAATACTTTGCTTAGTACCTTGTCAATAATGAACTTGCAAACAGTCCGGACCGGACTAACGGCTCTCCATTCTCCTCCCCTCTGTGACGTCAGACGCCACCGGACCGCGGTAAGAGTTACATCTCTTTCTCTCCTCTCACAGAGCCTCCGCTACAGCTCATACCTTACTACCGAAGCAGTATAACTACAGAGACGACAACTACTAACTAATACAGCCTCCTGTTGAAAGTGAAAGCCTCGAGACCGGAGTACTTTTTGCTTGAAATAAAAGTACAAGCAAGGTAAATCTAAGACTACTAATCTGAAAGTACCTGTATTGTTTATTTATCACAAAGACTGTTTCTCAAATTTGGAGTTTGCTGTGATATTTTCACAAAGACCGAACACCACAAGATTTGTTTCCTTAAGTTGAAGTAATTCAAATTACCTAAGTAATACTTTATTTTTATATACTCTGGAACACTTAGGATTCTGATAATACCTCTAAGTTTAACACGATAAACTGGAGTTCTTGTATATGAAGTAATATACAGAATTAACCTTTACTAAAACTTCACTTAATATTTACTGTGTCCTTTTACCCTATAAAGGATTTCACATTTATTCAGTGATACACTACAATTTAAAGGAACAGCAGTTGTGTTCCTTAAAAAGGTTCTGATCCTTATATAATTACTAAGCCATAAAAATATGGAACCAGCTGACCTCCCACAAATCGTCTACAACCTTTCTCAAAAGGTAGACCAACTTGCTCAAGCAGTTCGAGATGTACAGATTGAAAATCAATCATTAAGAACCATTATAAGAGACTCTATTACAGGAAGAACTGCACAACATGAGAATTCTCCCGAACCGCAGGTTTCCTTACCTGAGACTTTTTCAGGGAACAGAAAATTATACAGACAGTTCAAAAACTCCTGTCTGTTATTGTTTAATCTTAGACCCAGGACATACCCCACAGAAAGAGTAAAAGTTTTAAGCACCATCTCCTTTCTTAGAGGGGAACCCAGGACCTGGGCTGACAACCTCTGTGAGAACGATGACCCTTTGTTAGGTTGCTTAGAAGATTTCTTTACATCATTGGATGAGCTATATCAAGACTCTGATGTACAGATTACAGCAGAAGCCTCCATGAGGAATTTAAGGCAAGGGAAGAGACCTGTGGAGGACTACATCACAGAGTTCAAGATGTATGCAGTCGACTCACAATGGAACCAAGTCTCTTTAAGGAATCAATTCCGTCT
This sequence comes from Bombina bombina, assembly GCF_027579735.1. Classification (NCBI taxonomy): domain Eukaryota; kingdom Metazoa; phylum Chordata; class Amphibia; order Anura; family Bombinatoridae; genus Bombina; species Bombina bombina. Next base: position 24,434 of record NW_026512517.1, on the reverse strand, counting down.
TGGATTAGCTGACAATCTTAAAGATGAATTAGCATGTTTCGAATTACCCAAAACATTAAATGCTTTGATGAAATCCTCAGTCCAACTGGATCGTAGGCTACGTGAACGCAGAGCAGAACGCTACTCTGCTGATGTTCGTCCTAAGTCATCAAGTTATCCCCAGACTCATTCTCTCACACCTACACATCTTATCTATCTCTCTACAGTGGCACCAAAGACAACTGAAGGTTGATGGCATCATCGATTCTGGGGCATATGGAAACTTCATAGATTACCACACTGTAGTTTCCAATAAAATTCCTTTGATTTGCAAAACAAAACCTGTTTGTGTTCGCGTCATTGATGGTTCTACCATTCCCACAGGGCCTATTACACATCACACAGAACCACTTCTTGTTTCATTTTTAGGACACACAGAACTCTTATCATTCGATGTGATTCCTTCACCACATTTTTCTATTATCCTGGGTATTACTTGGCTTAAACTTCATAATCCACACATCAATTGGAATCCTTTTACAATTACTTTTTCCTCCACATATTGTAAAAAACAGTGTATACCTGAGTCTTTAATCCTACAGGTTGATTCTCCCAAAGAAACTTTACTGAAGGAATATGAACAATACCACGATGTGTTCAGTAAGACAGAGGCAGAGAATCTCCCTCCTCATCGACCATACGATTGTCCCATTGAGTTACAACCTGGGGCCAGCATCCCCTACGGACATCTCTATCCTATGAGCCAACCTGAATTAGATTACCTAAAACAATATCTCGACGATAATCTAAGGAAAGGTTTTATTAGATCTTCAACTTCCCCAGCAGGAGCAGGGATGTTTTTTGTACGCAACAAAGACTCAACCATCAGACCAATAATAGACTATCGTGAACTCAACAAAAGAACCATAAAAAACAGATATCCCTTACCATTAATACCTGAATTAATCGAACGTCTTTCACAAGCCACCATCTACTCCAAGTTGGATCTGAGAGGAGCCTACAACTTGGTTCGCATAAAGGAAGGACACGAATGGTTAACTGCATTCAGAACCAGATACGGACTCTATGAATATCTTGTCATGCCTTTTGGATTGTGCAACTCACCCGCCACGTTCCAACATTTTATTAATGATGTTTTCCGTGATCTTCTGGATAATTGCCTTGTGGTATACTTGGATGACATACTCATTTACTCAAAAAATAAGTCAGACCATATTGAACATGTAAGCAAGGTACTTCAAAGGTTGAGAGAGAATAAATTGTATGCCAAATTAGAGAAATGTCTTTTTCACACGAACAAAGTTTCTTTCCTTGGATACAACATTTCTCCTCAGGGAATAGAAATGCAAAAAGAAAAGGTTGAAGCAGTTGAAAATTGGCCTACCCCTAGAAACAAAAAGGAGCTTCAAAAGTTTCTAGGATTCTCAAATTACTACAGAAAATTTATAAAAGATTATTCGAAGATCGCAAAACCGCTTACACGTTTAACCAGCTCTTTAATTCCTTATCATTGGGACACCGATGCTGCTACTTCCTTTACAGCATTAAAAAACCGCTTCACTACCGCTCCCATACTGAAATATCCAAACCCTAATCTACCATACATACTGGAGGTAGACTCCTCTGATTTTGTTCTAGGAGCAGTCCTTTCACAACAAGAAAATCTTAGAAGCCCTATTCACCCTGTTTCATTCCTTTCCAAAATGATGACTCCAGCAGAAAGAAATTACCCAATAGGGGAAAAAGAACTTCTAGCGATTAAACAAGCCTTTGAACATTGGCGACATCTGTTGGAGGGCACTACATACCCTGTTACAGTATATACTGACCACAAAAACCTTCAATATTTACAATGCAATAAAACTCTATCTGCAAGACAGGTTCGTTGGAGCCTTTATTTCGCTAGGTTTAATTTTAATATCATATATAGACCCGCAAGTAAAAATGGCAAAGCAGATGCCCTCTCACGATTACCAGACAAACCTCAAGACCTTAATAACAATTACCCTATCATTCCAAAGGATCAGTTTATTGGATTCACAAACCTGTTCCTTGAAGATATAAAGAGATTTACAAGTCAAGAACCAGTTCCCCCACATCCATCACTCATAAAGAAAGAAGACAGTTACTATCATGGTGAGAAACTTTATGTTCCAGAAGCAATGAGATCACGAATTCTTAAGACTTACCACGATACACCTCTAGCGGGACATCCTGGAATCTTACGTACGACTGAATTAGTGAAAAGGGATTTCTGGTGGCCAAACATGCAGAAAACTATACAAGAACACATCCAAACCTGTCTGATCTGTACGACCTCAAAATCAGAAAAGAAACCTCCTTATGGTCTACTTATGCCATTACCTACCCCCACTAGACCTTGGTACCATTTGTCAATGGACTTTATAGTTGATTTACCTATCTCTAACAATCAAAATACTATCTTCGTGGTAATAGACATCTTTTCCAAGATGGCTCACTTTATCCCGTACCATAAGCTTCCGACTTCTTCAGAAACAGCACATCTTTTCATCAATAATATCGTCAAACTCCATGGTATTCCTCCAATTCTAACAACCGATAGGGGATCTCAATTCACCTCTCATTTCTGGAAAAATCTCTGCAAAATCACAGGTATAGAACATAGGTACACCACTGCTTTCCACCCTCAAACCAATGGACAAGCTGAACGTCCTAACCAATGGTTGGAACAATATCTAAGGTGTTTCTGCTCATACCACCAAAATGACTGGATGAAATTCATTGCAATGGCTGAGTTTGCTTACAATAATTCCTTGAATTCCTCAACTAAACTCACTCCTTTCTACGCCAATTATGGGTTTCATCCACCAATCAATATAAGTTCTCAAGTAATTACTAATTCCCCCCTTGTTGAAGATTTTCAGAATTCCCTTCTGGACAATTTTTCCTTCATCCATAATAATATCAAAAAAGCACAAAACATACAGAAATCCTATTATGACCTTCGTAGGAGAAGTCCTCCTTCCTATAAAATCGGAGATAAGGTTTGGTTATCTACCAAGAATCTAAGATTACAGATACCCAGTAAGAAATTGGCACCCTTATTCCTTGGACCTTTTCCTATTGTACGGGTTGTGAATGACAATGCTGTAACCCTTCAACTACCTGACAGTATTAAAGTTCATCCCACCTTCCATGTGTCTCTTCTAAAACCCTTTTTGAGTACTAGACAGGATGCAACTGTTCTACCTCCTCACCCACAGACCTTGGACCCTGATGAATATGAAGTCCAATCGATACTGGATTCTAGATATCATTTGGGTGAACTTCAATATTTAATCCGGTGGAAGAATTTTTCTCCTGATGATGATACCTGGGAACCGGCTTCTAACCTTAATGCACCTAGGTTACTTTCTATCTTCCATCGCAGACATCCAGATCGTCCTAGACCCGCAGCTGTGGGACAGCTGCCTTGAAGGGGGGGTCATGTCAGGATTAGACTGTCCCTTTAATTTTAGAAACACTCTGATTGGTAGCAAAGCCTTTAAATCCTTTCCACTTCCTTTACTCAGTGCTTAGTAATTTTTCTTGCAGCTTACCTGAACCAGGTTACCTGAATTCTCTAGGAAGTACTAAAGCTTTCTAAAAACCAATCTTGACGAATAAGGAATTGTTGTTTCTTTCAATCCGCAAAAGCACTGATACCGTTTCAAACAATCAGTAAGGAAAAGGAAATCAAGTATCGTATTCTGTTATAATTACTAATTCCATATAAACATACAACTACCCGCAAACTATCCGGACCTTGTTTGGCAAAACCTCCTCTCAATACTTTGCTTAGTACCTTGTCAATAACGAACTTGCAAACAGTCCGGACCGGACTAACGGCTCTCCATTCTCCTCCCCTCTGTGACGTCAGACGCCACCGGACTGCGGTAAGAGTTACATCTCTTTCTCTCCTCTCACAGAGCCTCCGCTACAGCTCATACCTTACTACCGAAGCAGTATAACTACAGAGACGACAACTACTAACTAATACAGCCTCCTGTTGAAAGTGAAAGCCTCGAGACCGGAGTACTTTTTGCTTGAAATAAAAGTACAAGCAAGGTAAATCTAAGACTACTAATCTGAAAGTACCTGTATTGTTTATTTATCACAAAGACTGTTTCTCAAATTTGGAGTTTGCTGTTATATTTTCACAAAGACCGAACACCACAAGATTTGTTTCCTTAAGTTGAAGTAATTCAAATTACCTAAGTAATACTTTATTTTTACATACTCTGGAACACTTAGGATTCTGATAATACCTCTAAGTTTAACACGATAAACTGGAGTTCTTGTATATGAAGTAATATACAGAATTAACCTTTACTAAAACTTCACTTAATATTTACTGTGTCCTTTTACCCTATAAAGGATTTCACATTTATTCAGTGATACACTACAATTTAAAGGTACAGCAGTTGTGTTCCTTAAAAAGGTTCTGATCCTTATAGTGGGATGTCTTTTCTTCTTGGATGTATCAGCATTCCTTTTCTTTAGATTAATTCTATCTATCTAATATTGTAAGGACTGAGTCCTAGAACATTGACAGGTCAAGATTCGGCAATTTCAGGAAAGAAATGGGCTTTAGAAGCTTTGATTTTTACAATTTTTTCAAGCATTCGCTCATATCCATCCTTCTACAAGATTTTATTCGCCTACCTGGGATTTACCTCTTGTTCTTGAGGCTCTGATGAATGTACCATTCAAAACATTAACGGCTAGATTTAGAGTTTTGTCAGTAACGACCCACGTAGCTAACGCTGGCTTTTTTTTCCCCGCACCTTTTAAATACTGCTGGTATTTAGAGTTCACAGAAGGGCTGCGGTAGGCTCCAAAAAGGGAGCGTAGAGCATAATTTACCGCCACTGCAACTCTCAATACCAGCGGTGCTTACAGACGCGGCCAGCTTAAAAAATTTGCTCGTGGGGGCGGAGCCAACAGCCAAAGCAGAAAGATGTGCCATTACAGAGCTCCTAGGATTCGATCATTAAAATATCAGTTAATGGCACGTTCAGGATTTATATTTTCCTATTTCTGGCTCTTAACATATCCCAGACCATAGACCACATGATTTGGGACACAGGGACAAATTAATTGGTACAATATCTACGCAAAGATCTTCTGTCTCATTGAGAACGGGACACAGAGTAAGCCGCCATATTTGCAGATACCCATACACCATCTTGGTTGACTGATTTACAACCTCTACTTTCATTACCTCTTCAGTATTCTAATGGAAAAGTTTGTCCTATCTGCGCTACAAGACCTAATGCGCTCCCTGGACTCTCATCAGCAAGTCCTTATCGCGGGAGCTGAGATCTATGGCCCCGCTGCAGACTACAATGCTGATAAGGGAAGTTTCAGAGGTAACCGGTCTGTATGAACTAGACCTGCCACAACGGACAGAAGATTCGCCCCAAGACTCAGAAGAGTTGTACATAGCTGAAACGAGGGGCCCCAGTCTTAAGATGGCTGCGCAGACAGACATAGCTGGGCGGAACAGCACCTTACAGCTCTCCTCCATTCACGCAGGGTCGACGCAGTATAACACAGCACAACCAGAAATGTTCCTGGTACAGTAGCACAGTTTGACTCGAGTCGGCAGCCCACACTCCCTCTAATATTACAAAGACGGACCTGTCTAGGAGCCCCGCGGTAGCTACTCCGGTTGTGTCACGTCAGACTTCTGAACCAGGGATAGAGCAAAGCACACTATGTCTGGGATACACTGTTTTGCATAAGAAAATGAAAGGCAGCCTTACCAATAGAGGAACTGTAGCACGATCTCCTACCTACTACATCGAGAGCTGGTGCGGCATTCACCAGAAGCCTGCCAAAGTCTTTACCCGGACTGTAAGAATTCATCAGACACGCAATCTCTGTTCCCAAATCCGGCTAGTAGACACTCTCATAAAGATTGCTGAGTCGTGTGTTCTACGCCGGTGTGCTCCAGGGAGGTCGTCATGGGACCCTGGGAGGTCTCTCTACCACTGCCTGACACACATACAACAAGAGGCTCGCTGCTGATCAAACCCCACAAGCTTCTATTAAGGGACCAACATAACGCATGTACTGTCTGTCTAAAGCTCTAACCCTTTGTTTCCCCTGTCCTACATGCTTTCAATCCAAGGCTGGTACCTTTCTATTTTCGGGGTACTGAGAATGGGGCATATGTCTCAAATAATAGGGACTTGTTATTATTATGTACTTTGTCCCCTTAAGCTTACTAGAGAAATATCACTTGCTATCATACACCGGTCAATACACAGCCACACCAATCTTTCTCAGTGAGCACATGGCTCATAATGTAATCCACTGTTAGACAGTACATGTCATTTTCAAGTTGCCTAGGTTTAGGTTAGTTCACCTGTTTTATTTATGTATTTAAGTAGTAGAGACTATTAGTTATTATGGGACGTTATGGGTATAGATAAAACTGCACGAATGTGAACTGAAGAACTAGGGGTTTACCTTCAACTATATAATAATCTGTAATGTATAACCTCCTTAGTATGTGCCTCATTACATGTTAGTAAGGAAACTTATTTCTATAAGCAGTTCTGTTGTGTATTCTATTTTCTTAAACTTATATTTTACAGTACTCCACACTTTAAATATACGCAACATTACTTCTCCATCAAGCCATAGAAATATATGTTAATATTTTTTTTATTATTATTATTTTTTTTATATATATATATATAAATAGTCACATGCAATGCTTAGCACTCTAACTACACATGGTACTGCATTCTCATCTTGGCATAATATTCATTGGATAATGACTACATTTGAAGCTTGATTATAGCTATCTTAAGCTAACTCTATGATGTATACCTCTAATATTTGGAAGATGGGCAGATTTGATTTGCGCATGTTGGGCTATAATATTTCAGCAGTATATTCTGTAATGACAAATTATCGTTAAACATGTGTCCTACTAACCATTTTTAGATGTCCCCCAGTGTGTAGGACATATCACAATGTATTTAGCCCTAATTAGCACACAGCTATTAGCCTTCATCTCAAATGATCCAATTTTAAGCTAACTTAGTCCTTAAGCCTAAGTCAAGTCACCCTGCTCTATCATTAGCCGAATAGGCTACCTTAATTAAGCTTATTGGAGTTACTAATATCTCAGGGGTTTAGTTGTACATCCCCATTTGTATTAAAGACTGACCTGAGTTTGTCTCCGCCTGATTAACTGACATCCTGGTATTTTTAACTAGCTGCTACAGAATTAAAAAGTGTTTACTAATTGGTCGTTCTTACCTGCTCCGCCCTCCCACCCTTCCACCCTCCCCCTCATCCCATTCAGAGCGACTCTTGCCCGCTGCATTCCTTTCCCCCATTAAAAACACAACGCCAACTCCCCCCCTTGCCTTAATTTTGCTCGAATAGATATCCTATCCTATGTTTTACACTGCAAGATGGGAAGCATTGTTATTATCTCTATGATATTATATTACAAAACTGAAGTCTCATTTTAGATAGTCCAACTCCTTTACTAACGCTTTAAATATTTGGGATTCAATTGTCTCTTCTATTTGCTTTATTACCCTGTTGACTTCATCGTTCCTCCATAAATCTAGCCAATAGTGGCCTTATCACTTCGATAATAAGTGCCTATGGGTATCATTTTTTAGTCTCACAAATATATATTTTAGGTTGGCATCACTTGTATTAGCTGACTTGGCAATGTCTTTGTAATTGCACTGTCTACATATTGTCTCCCATTGTTTTTGGACGTATCTCCTCTGTTGTATTTGTTTAAGACTTAAAAAAAAAAAAAAAAAAAAAAAAAAAAAAAAAACGTGCTCGTGCACGATTCCCCCATAGGAAACAATGGGGCAGTTTGAGCTGAAAAAAAACCTAACACCTGCAAAAAAGCAGCGTTCAGCTCCTATGGGGAAACACTTCCTTAGTCTGCACCTAACACCCTAACATGTACCCCGAGTCTAAACACCCCTAACCTTACACTTATTAATGCCTAATCTGCCGCCCCCGCTATCGCTGACCCCTGCATATTTTTTTAACCCCTAATCTGCCGCTCCGTACACCGCCGCAACCTATGTTATCCCTATGAACCCCTAATCTGCTGCCCCTAACACAGCCGACCCCTATATTATATTTATTAACCCCTAATCTGCCGCCCCCAACGTCGCCTCCACCTACCTACAATTATTAACCCCTAATCTGCCGACCGGACCTCGCCGCTACTCTAATAAATGTATTAACCCCTAAAGCTAAGTCTAACCCTAACCCTAACACCCCCCTAAGTTAAATATAATTTAAATCTAACGAAATAAATTAACTCTTATTAAATAAATTATTCCTATTTAAAGCTAAATACTTACCTGTAAAATAAATCCTAATATAGCTACAATATAAATTATAATTATATTGTAGCTATTTTAGGATTAATATTTATTTTACAGGCAACTTTGTATTTATTTTAACCAGGTACAATAGCTATTAACTATTTAATAGTTACCTAGTTAAAATAATTACAAAATTACCTGTAAAATAAATCCTAACCTAAGTTACAATTAAACCTAACACTACACTATCAATAAATTAATTAAATACAATACCTACAAATAAATACAATTAAATAAACTAACTAAAGTACAAAAAATAAAAAAGAACTAAGTTACAAAAAATAAAAAAATATTTACAAACATTAGAAAAATATTGCAACAATTTTAAGCTAATTACACCTACTCTAAGCCCCCTAATAAAATAACAAAGCCCCCCAAAATAAAAAAAAATGCCCTACCCTATTCTAAAATAAAAATAGAAAAGCTCTTTTACCTTACCAGCCCTTAAAAGGGCCTTTTGCGGGGCATGCCCCTAAGAATTCAGCTCTTTTGCCTGTAAAAAAAAACCATACAATACCCCCCCCAACATTACAACCCACCACACACATACCCCTAATCTAACGCAAACCCCCCTTAAATAAACCTAACACTAAGCCCCTGAAGATCTTCCTTCCTTATCTTCACCACGCCGGGTATCACCGATCGGTCCAGGCTCCGATGTCTTGATCCAAGCCCAAGCGGGGGCTGAAGATGTCCATCCTCCGGCTGAAGTCTTGATCCAAGCCCAAGCGGGGGCTGAAGACGTCCATCCTCCGGCTGAAGTCTTGATCCAAGCCGTGGCTCAAGAAGTCCATCATCGGGCAGAAGTCTTCATCCTATCCGGGCAGAAGAGGAGATCCGGACTGGTAGACATCTTCATCCAAGTGGCATCTTCTATCTTCTTCCATCTGACGACCAGCGGCTCCATCTTCAAGACCTCCGGCGCGGATCCATCCTCTTCTTCCGACGACTAGACGATGAATGAAGGTTCCTTTAAGGGACGTCATCCAAGATGGCGTCCCTCGAATTCCGATTGGCTGATAGGATTCTATCAGCCAATCGGAATTAAGGTAGAAAAAATTCAATTCAGCCAATCAGATTCAAGTTCAATCCGATTGGCTGATTGGATCAGCCAATCAGATTGAGCTCGCATTCTATTGGCTGATCGGAACAGCTAATAGAATGCGAGCTCAATCTGATTGGCTGATTGGATTATTTAATTAATTGATATCGAGAGAGTTCAAGCAGACAGAATCTATTACACTGAGCAGCTGTGCTAAAGTTAGCTGTGCAAGCAAGGACTTTATAATTACAGATAGAGTATTAGCTACAAAAATATTTGCCATCTATCGGTACTTACCATTAGTATTACTTTACCTACTATCTTGTTACTATAGTCTATATATAAATACTTGAAGCAGATCAAAACACAGATGCTTGCTAACTTCTCATCGCTCCAAAATAGAGAGAAAATATGAGATACTATGAAACAAACTGAACATGATTTGTTTATTCATTGGCTTTATTATGAAATTCTCTCCTCTTTTTATAATAGAAAACAGAAAGTCAAACAACAATTGGAGATCAGTAATTGTACCAGTGCAGGGGGACAAGAGCATGAAAAACAAAGAGATTAGGTTCCACAAGAGTTTCTAGCTATTAAACTTAGCTATTGTGTAATATATCAATAATACATCTGTTAGATATCAGCTGAAGTTGGATGTGTTCAATTACTATACTAGTTTGTACTTAGGGTAAGATTACAAGTGGAGCGCTAAATTACCGTGCACTCGCAAACCTGGAAAATGTGCCAGTTTTCGAGTGCACAATAATTAATCAGCCATTACAAGTGTCTGATTATTACTACTGCATGCTCGTGGTAGCAATTAGTGGAGTGTTAAAAAATAAACGGCACTGAAGTGCCTTTACATTGCGGCCCATGGGAACTGTGTTCCCTGTAAATATATATATGTGTATATGCTTATGTACATATATAGTTGTGATAAAATGGGTTTATACACATATTACAACATAAATATGTATAGAATCTTAACTAAGGCTGTGCATAGTATCGCTATGTCTACTTCTGATCTTACCTTGTTTTAGAGTTTATCCTTTTTATTTACTTGTTACCCACTACCTATGTAAACCTACGGTTTTTGAGGAGCCCGTTTGGTTTGATTGTAGTAAAGGTGTGGAGGGACGAGGAGATTACTCCCAATACAAGGTACCATCTTTACTCATATTTTCCTGCACTGTGTACCTGGCACTGTTAGACGCACACCTCCGTTCTATAATCATATACATATATATTTAAAAAATGCTGCCATTGCTGCATCACATTGAAGCTCCCATTGGAGCCTATGGAAGAGTGCTATTGTGAGCACAATGCTTCCGAGCAATGCGAACGTGAGGTCGCATTCACCTTGCTGACAACTTGTAATACCAGCGCACATTAGCATGCACTGGTATTAACACAGTGGAGCGCCAATATTGCTTTCATGAAAGTGATATTTAGTGCTCCACTTGTAATCTGGACCTTGATGTTTGAATAAAGATAACAAGAGAAATGAAGAGAAATTTAAGAAAAACAGGATTAGTCTAGAAAGTTGCTTATAATTCCTGCTGTAGCTGAATCATGAAAGTTTAATTTTGACTAGAAAATCCCTTTCATTTATGGTGTAATATAATGCACAGGTGTAGTGTATATTGCTAACATATATCATTTAGTATTGTTATTTGTTCTACCCCTGATCTCAGCTCTTTCTCTCTGCAGCTACAGAATTACAAAACGTTTGTCCACCATTTTTTCCTGCGAGCTGTAAAATGGTTAAACCAGGACCTGATGAGTGTACGGACGACAGCCAGTGTCCCCCTCCCAAAAAATGCTGCTGCTCCAAATGTGGCTTAAAGTGTGTCAACCCCGTGCAAGGTAAAGTGCATCACCCCAGCTGGTACTGAAGTGTGAGCTCTTAGGGCAAGTTCTGTCATATTCATATAGTGTAATATAGTTATATTATATTATAGTGTGATATAGTTATATTATAGTGTGATATAGTTATATTATAGTGTGATATAGTTATATTATATTATAGTGTGATATAGTTATATTATATTATAGTTTGATATAGTTATATTATAGTGTGATATAGTTATATAATATTATAGTGTGATATAGTTATATTATAGTGTGATATAGTTATATTATAGTGTGATATAGTTATATTATAGTGTGATATAGTTATATTATATTATAGTGTGATATAGTTATATTATATTATAGTGTGATATAGTTATATTATATTATAGTTTGATATAGTTATATTATATTATAGTGTGATATAGTTATATTATAGTGTGATATAGTTATATAATATTATAGTGTGATATAGTTATATTATAGTGTGATATAGTTATATTATATTATAGTGTGATATAGTTATATTATATTATAGTGTGATATAGTTATATTATATTATAGTTTGATATAGTTATATTATAGTATAGTGTGATATAGTTATATTATAGTGTGATATAGTTATATTATAGTGTGATATAGTTATATTATAGTGTGATATAGTTATATTATAGTGTGATGTAGTTATATTATATTATAGTGTGATATAGTTATATTATATTATAGTGTGATATAGTTATATTATAGTGTGATATAGTTATATTATAGTGTGATATAGTTCTATTATAGTATAGTGTGATATAGTTATATTATATTATAGTGTGATATAGTTATATTATATTATAGTGTGATATAGTTATATTATATTATAGTGTGAGATAGTTATATTATAGTGTGATATAGTTATATTATATTATAGTGTGATATAGTTATATTATAGTGTGATTTAGTTATATTATAGTGTGATATAGTTATATTATAGTGTGATATAGTTATATTATAGTGCGATATAGTTATATTATATTATAGTGTGATATAGTTATATTATAGTGTGATATAGTTATATTATAGTGTGATATAGTTATATTATAGTGTGATATAGTTATATTATAGTGTGATATAGTTATATTATATAATAGTATGATATAGTTCTATTATATTATAGTGTGAGATAGTTATATTATAGTGTGATATAGTTATATTATATAATAGTGTGATATAGTTATATTATATTATAGTGTGATATAGTTATATTATATTATAGTGTGATATAATTATATTAAATTATAGTGTGATATAGTTATATTATAGTGTGATATAGTTATATTATAGTGTGATATAGTTATATTATAATGTGATATAGTTATATTATAGTGTGATATAGTTATATTATATTATAGTGTGATATAGTTATATTATATTATAGTGTGATATAGTTCTATTATATTATAGTGTGATATAGTTATATTATATTATAGTGTGATATAGTTATATTATAGTGTGATATAGTTATATTATAGTATAGTGTGATATAGTTCTATTATATTATAGTGGGATATAGTTATATTATAGTGTGATATAGTTATATTATATTTTAGTGTGATATAGTTATATTATAGTGTGATATAGTAATATTATAGTGTGATATAGTTCTATTATATTATAGTGTGATATAGTTATATTATAGTGTGATATAGTTATATTATAGTGTGATATAGTTATATTATAGTGTGATATAGTTATATTATATTATAGTGTGATATAGTTATATTATAGTGTGATATAGTTATATTATAGTGTGATATAGTTATATTATATTATAGTGGGATATAGTTATATTATAGTGTGATATAGTAATATTATAGTGTGATATAGTTATATTATAGTGTGATATAGTTATATTATAGTGTGATATAGTTATATTACATTATAGTGTGATCTAGTTATATTATATTATAGTGTGATATAGTTATATTATAGTGTGATATAGTTATATTATAGTGTGATATAGTTATATTATAGTGTGATATAGTTATATTATAGTGTGATATAGTTATATTACATTATAGTGTGATATAGTTATATTATATTATAGTGTGATATAGTTATATTACATTATAGTGTGATCTAGTTATATTATAGTGTGATATAGTTATATTATAGTGTGATATAGTTATATTATAGTGTGATATAGTTATATTATAGTGTGATATAGTTATATTACATTATAGTGTGATATAGTTATATTATATTATAGTGTGATATAGTTATATTATAGTGTGATATAGTTATATTATAGTGTGATATAGTTATATTATAGTGTGATATAGTTATATTATAGTGTGATATAGTTATATTATATAATAGTGTGATATAGTTATATTATATTATTGTGTGAGATAGTTATATTATATTATAGTGAGATATAATTATATTATATTATAGTGTGATATAGTTATATTATATTATAGTGTGATATAGTTATATTATAGTGTGATATAGTTATATTATATAATAGTGTGATATAGTTATATTATATTATTGTGTGAGATAGTTATATTATATTATAGTGAGATATAATTATATTATATTATAGTGTGATATAGTTATATTATATTATAGTGTGATATAGTTATATTATAGTGTGATATAGTAATATTATAGTGTGATATAGTAATATTATAGTGTGATATAGTTATATTATAGTGTGATATAGTAATATTATAGTGTGATATAGTTATATTATAGTGTGATATAGTTATATTATATTATAGTGGGATATAGTTATATTATAGTGTGATATAGTAATATTATAGTGTGATATAGTTATATAATATTATAGTGTGATATAGTTATATTATAGTGTGATATAGTTATATTATAGTGTGATATAGTTATATTATAGTGTGATATAGTTATATTATATTATAGTGTTATATAGTTATATTATATTATAGTGTGATATAGTTATATTATATTATAGTGTGATATAGTTATATTATAGTGTGATATAGTTATATTATATTATAGTGTGATATAGTTATATTATATTATATTGTGATATAGTTATATTATATTATAGTGTGATATAGTTATATTATATTATATTGTGATATAGTTATATTATATTATAGTGTGATATAGTTATATTATATTATAGTGTTATATAGTTATATTATATTATAGTGTGATATAGTTATATTATATTATATTGTGATATAGTTATATTATATTATAGTGTGATATAGTTATATTATATTATATTGTGATATAGTTATATTATATTATAGTGTGATATAGTTATATTATATTATATTGTGATATAGTTATATTATATTATAGTGTGATATAGTTATATTATATTATAGTGTTATATAGTTATATTATATTATAGTGTGATATAGTTATATTATATTATAGTGTGATATAGTTATATTATAGTGTGATATAGTTATATTATATTATAGTGTGATATAGTTATATTATATTATAGTGTGATATAGTTATATTATATTATAGTGTGATATAGTTATATTATATTATAGTGTGATATAGTTATATTATATTATAGTGTGATATAGTTATATTATATTATAGTGTGATATAGTTATATTATAGTGTTATATAGTTATATTATAGTGTGATATAGTTATATTATAGTGTGATATAGTTATATTATAGTGTGATATAGTTATATTATATTATAGTGTGATATAGTTATTATATTATAGTGTGATATAGTTATATATATTATAGTGTGATATAGTTATATTATATTATAGTGTGATATAGTTTATTATATTATAGTGTGATATAGTTATATTATATTATAGTGTGATATAGTTATATTATATTATAGTGTGATATAGTTATATTATATTATAGTGTGATATAGTTATATTATATTATAGTGTGATATAGTTATATTATAGTGTGATATAGTTATATTATATTATAGTGTGATATAGTTATATTATATTATAGTGTGATATAGTTATATTATAGTGTGATATAGTTATATTATATTATAGTGTGATACAGTTATATTATATTATAGTGTGATATAGTTATATTATATTACAGTGTGATATAGTTATATTATATTATAGTGTGATATAGTTATATTATAGTGTGATATAGTTATATTATAGTGTGATATAGTTATATTATAGTGTGATATAGTTATATTATAGTGTGATATAGTTATATTATAGTGTGATATAGTTATATTATAGTGTGATATAGTTATATTATAGTGTGATATAGTTATATTATATTATAGTGTGATATAGTTATATTATATTATAGTGTGATATAGTTATATTATATTATAGTGTGATTATAGTTATATTATAGTGTGATATAGTTATATTATATTATAGTGTGATATAGTTATATTATATTATATTGTGATATAGTTAATATTATATTATAGTGTGAAATAGTTATATTATATTATAGTGTGATATAGTTATATTATATTATAGTGTGATATAGTTATATTATATTATAGTGTGATATAGTTATATTATATTATAGTGTGATATAGTTATATTATATTATAGTGTGATATAGTTATATTATATTATAGTGTGATATAGTTATATTATAGTGTGATATAGTTATATTATAGTGTGATATAGTTATATTATATTATAGTGTGATATAGTTATATTATAGTGTGATATAGTTATATTATATTATAGTGTGATATAGTTATATTATAGTGTGATATAGTTATATTATATTATAGTGTGATATAGTTATATTATATTATAGTGTGATATAGTTATATTATATTATAGTGTGATATAGTTATATTATATTATAGTGTGATATAGTTATATTATATTATAGTGTGATATAGTTATATAATATTATAGTGTAATATAGTTATATTTATATTATAGTGTGATATTAGTTATATTATATTATAGTGTGATATAGTTATATTATAGTGTGATATAGTTATATTATATTATAGTGTGATATAGTTATATTATATTATAGTGTGATATAGTTATATTATATTATAGTGTGATATAGTTATATTATAGTGTGATATAGTTATATTATATTATAGTATAGTGTGATATAGTTATATTATAGTGTGATATAGTATTATATTATAGTTTAGTGTGATATAGTTATATTATAGTGTGATATAGTTATATTATATTACTAGTGTGATATTAGTATATAGTGTGATATAGTTATATTAGTGTGTTATAGTTATATTATAGTGTGATATAGTATATTATAGTGTGATATAGTTATATATTATAGTGTGATATAGTTATATTATATTATAGTGTGATATAGTATATTATATTATAGTGTGATATAGTTATATTATAGTGTGTTATGCGACCTTATAGTATTATTATAGTGTGATATAGTTATATTATAGTGTGATATAGTTATATTATAGTGTGTTATAGTTATTATTATAGTGTGATATAGTTATATTATATTATAGTATATTGTGTGATAATGTTATATTTATATTATAGTATAGTGTGATATAGTTTATATTATAGTGTGATATAGTTATATTATATTATTAGTGTGTATGTATAGTTATATATTATAGTGTGATGTAGTTATATTATATTATAGTGTGAGACAGTTATATTATAGTATTAGTGTGATATAGTGTATATTATATTACAGTGTCTATAGTTATATTATATTATAGTGATATAGTTATATTATAGTGTGATATAGTTATATTATAGTGGTGATATAGTTATATTATATTATAGTATAGTGTGATAATAGTTATATTATAGTGTGATATAGTTATATTATATTATAGTGTGATATAGTTATATTATAGTGTGATATAGTTTATATTATAGTGGGATGATAGTTATATTATAGTGTGATATAGGTTATATTATTATAGTGTGATATAGTTTATTATAGTGTGAATATAGGTGATATTATTAGTGTGATATAGTTTATATTATAGTGTGATATAGTTATATTTATAGTGTGATATAGTTATATTATATTATAGTGTGATATAGTTATATTATATTATAGAGTGATATAGTTATATTATATTATAGTTGTGATATAGTTATATAATATAGTCGTGAATCGATATAGTTATATTATAGTGTGATATAGTTATATAATATAGAGTGTATATAGTATATAATTATAGTGTGATATAGTTATATTATAGTGTGATATAGTTATATTATATTATAGTGTGATATAGTTATATTATATTATAGTGTGATATAGTTATATTATAGTGTGATATAGTTATATTATATTATAGTGTGATATAGTTATATATATAGTGTGATATAGTTATATTATATTATAGTGTGATATAGTTATATTATCTTATAGTGTGATATAGTTATATTATATTATCTTGTGTTATAGTTATATTATATTATAGTGTGATATAGTTATATTTATATTATAGTGTGATATAGTTATATTATATTATAGTGTGATATAGTATATATTATATTATAGTGTGATATAGTTATAATTATATTATAGTGTGATATAGTTATATTATATTATAGTGTGATATAGTTATATTATATATAGTGTGATATAGTTATATTATATTATAGTGTGATATAGATATATATTATAGTGTGATATAGTTATATTATATTATAGTGTGATATTAGTTATATTATATTATAGTGTGATATAGTTATATTATATTATAGTGTGATATAGTTCTATTATATTATAGTGTGATATAGTTATATTATATTATAGTGTGATATAGTTATATTATATTATAGTGTGATATAGTTATATTATATTATAGTGTGAATATAGTTTATATATATTATAGTGTGATGTAGTTATATTATATTATAGTGTGATATAGTTATAATTATAGTGTGATATAGTTATATATATTATAGTGTGATATAGTTATATTATATTATAGTGTTATATAGTTATATTATATTATAGTGTGAATATAGTTATATTTATTATAGTGTGATATAGTTATATTATATTATAGTGTGAATAGTTATATTATATTATAGTGTGATATAGTTATATTATATAATTGTGATATAGTTATATATTATTATAGTGTGATATAGTTATATTATATTATAGTGTGATATAGTTATATTATATTATAGTGTGATATAGTTATATTATATGTGTGTTATAGTTATATTATAGTGTGATATAGTTATACTTATATTATAGTGTGATATAGTTACTATTATAGTGTGATATAGTTATATTAATATTATAGTGTGATATAGTTATATTATATTATAGTGTGATCTAGTTATATTATATATAGTGTGATATAGTTATATATATTATTGTGTGATATAGTTATATTATAGTGTGATATAGTTATTTTATAGTGTGATATAGTTATATATATTATAGTGTGATATAGTTATATTAATATTATAGTGTGATATAGTTATATTTATATTATAGTGTTATATTGTTATATTATAGTGTGATATAGTTATATTATATTATAGTGTGATATAGTTAATTTATATTATAGTGTGATATAGTTATATTATAGTGGTGATATAGTTATATTATATTATCGTGTGATCTAGTTAATATTATAGTGTGATATAGTTATATTATAGTGTGATATAGTTATATTATATTATAGTGTGATATAGTTATATTATAGTGTGTTATAGTTATAATATATTATAGTGTGATATAGTTATATTATATTATAGTGTGATATAGTTATATTATATTATAGTGTGATATAGTTATATTATATTGTGTGATATAGTTATATATATTATAGTGTGATATAGTTATATTATATTATAGTGTGATATAGTTATATTATATTATAGTGTGATATAGTTATATTATATTATAGTGTGATATAGTTATATTATATTATAGTGTGATATAGTTATATTATATTATAGTGTGATATAGTTATATTATATTATAGTGTGATGTAGTTATATTATATTATAGTGTGATATAGTTATATTATATTATAGTTTGATATAGTTATATTATAGTGTGATATAGTTATATTATAGTGTGATATAGTTATATTATATTATAGTGTGATATAGTTATATTATATTATAGTGTGATATAGTTATATTATATTATAGTGTAATATAGTTATATTATATTATAATGTGATATAGTTATATTATATTATAGTGTGATATAGTTATATTATATTATAGTGTGATATAGTTATATTATATTATAGTGTGATATAGTTATATTATAATGTGATATTGTTATATTATATTATAGTGTGATATAGTTATATAATATTATAGTGTAATATAGTTATATTATATTATAGTGTGATATAGTTATATTATATTATAGTGTGATATAGTTATATTATATTATAATGTGATATAGTTATATTATATTATAGTGTGATGTAGTTATATTATATTATAGTGTGATATAGTTATATTATATTATAGTGTGATATAGTTATATTATAGTGTGATATAGTTATATTATATTATAGTGTGATATAGTTATATTATAGTGTGATATAGTTATATTATATTATAGTGTGATATAGTTATATTATAGTGTGATATAGTTATATTATATTATAGTGTGATATAGTTATATTATAGCGTGATATAGTTATATTATATTATAGTGTGATATAGTTATATTATAGTGTGTTATAGTTATATTATAGTGTGATATAGTTATATTATATTATAGTGTGATATAGTTATATTATATTATAGTGTGATATAGTTATATTATATTATAGTGTGATATAGTTATATTATATTATAGTGTGATATAGTTATATTATAGTGTGATATAGTTATATTATAGTGTGTTATAGTTATATAATATTATAGTGTGATATAGTTATATTATATTATTGTGTGATATAGTTATATTATAGTGTGTTATAGTTATATTATATTATAGTGTGATATAGTTATATTATATTATAGTGTGATATAGTTATATTATAGTGTGATATAGTTATATTATATTATAGTGTGATATAGTTATATTATAGTGTGTTATAGTTATATTATATTATAGTGTGATATAGTTATATTATATTATAGTGTGATATAGTTATATTATATTATAGTGTGATATAGTTATATTATATTATAGTGTGATATAGTTATATTATATTATAGTGTGATATAGTTATATTATATAATAGTGTGATATAGTTATATTATATTATAGTGTGATGTAGTTATATTATATTATAGTGTGATATAGTTATATTATATTATAGTGTGATATAGTTATATTATAGTGTGATATAGTTATATTATATTATAGTGTGATATAGTTATATTATATTATAGTGTGATATAGTTATATTATATTATAGTGTGATATAGTTATATTATATTATAGTGTAATATAGTTATATTATATTATAGTGTGATATAGTTATATTATATTATAGTGTGATATAGTTATATTATATTATAGTGTGATATAGTTATATTATATTATAGTGTGATATAGTTATATTATAATGTGATATAGTTATATTATATTATAGTGTGATATAGTTATATAATATTATAGTGTAATATAGTTATATTATATTATAGTGTGATATAGTTATATTATCTTATAGTGTGATATAGTTATATTATATTATAGTGTGATATAGTTATATTATATTATATTGTGATATAGTTATATTATATTATAGTGTGATGTAGTTATATTATATTATAGTGTGATATAATTATATTATATTATAGTGTTATATAGTTATATTATATTATAGTGTGATATAGTTATATTATATTATAGTGTTATATAGTTATATTATAGTGTGATATAGTTATATTATAGTGTGATATCGTTATATTATAGTGTGATATAGTTATATTATAGTGTGATATAGTTATATTATAGTGTGATATAGTTATATTATTTTATAGTGTGATATAGTTATATTATATTATAGTGTGATATAGTTATATTATATTATAGTGTGATATAGTTATATTATATTATAGTGTGATATAGTTATATTATATTATAGTGTGATATAGTTATATTATATTATAGTGTTATATAGTTATATTATAATGTGATATAGTTATATTATATTATAGTGTGATATAGTTATATTATATTATAGTGTGATATAGTTATATTATAGTGTGATATAGTTATATTATATTATAGTGTGATACAGTTATATTATATTATAGTGTGATATAGTTATATTATATTACAGTGTGATATAGTTATATTATATTATAGTGTGATATAGTTATATTATAGTGTGATATAGTTATATTATAGTGTGATATAGTTATATTATAGTGTGATATAGTTATATTATAGTGTGATATAGTTATATTATATTATAGTATAGTGTGATATAGTTATATTATAGTGTGATATAGTTATATTATATTATAGTGTGATATAGTTATATTATATTATAGTGTGATATAGTTATATTATAGTGTGATATAGTTATATTATACTGTGATATAGTTATATTATAGTGTGATATAGTTATATTATAGTGTGATATAGTTATATTATAGTGTGATATAGTTATATTATATTATAGTGTGATATAGTTATATTATAGTGTGTTATAGTTATATTATATTATAGTGTGATATAGTTATATTATATTATAGTGTGATATAGTTATATTATAGTGTGATATAGTTATATTATATTATAGTGTGATATAGTTATATTATAGTGTGATATAGTTATCTAATTATAGGTGTGATATAGTTATATTATAGTGTGATATAGTTATATTATACTTATAGTAGTGATATAGTTATATTCTATTATAGTGTGATATAGTTATATTATATTATAGTGTGATATAGCTTATATATTATAGTGTGATATAGTTATATTATATTATAGTGTGATATAGTTATATATATTATAGTGTGACTATAGTTATATTATATTATAGTGTGATATAGTTTATATTATCTTATAGTGCTGATATAGTTATATCTATATTATAGTGTGATATAGTTATATTATAGTGTGATATAGTTATATATATTATAGTGTGATAATAGTATATATTATAGTGTGATATAGTTATATTATATTAAGTGTGATATAGTTATATTATAGTGTGATATAGTTATATTATCTTATAGTGTGATATAGTTATAATATATTATAGTGTGATATAGTTATATTATATTATATTGTGATATAGTTATATTATATTATAGTGTGATGTAGTTATATTATATTATAGTGTGATATAGTTATATTATATTATAGTGTTATATAGTTATATTATATTATAGTGTGATATAGTTATATTATATTATAGTGTTATATAGTTATATAATATTATAGTGTAATATAGTTATATTATATTATAGTGCGATATAGTTATATTATCTTATAGTGTGATATAGTTATATTATATTATAGTGTGATATAGTTATATTATATTATATTGTGATATAGTTATATTATATTATAGTGCGATATAGTTTATTTATTATATGTGATATAGTTATATTATATTATAGTGTGATAAGTTATATTATAGTGTGATATAGTTTATTATATTATAGTGTGATACAGTTATATTATATTATAGTGTGATATAGTTATATTATATTACAGTGTGATATAGTTATATTATATTATATTGTGATATAGTTATATTATAGTGTGATATAGTTATATTATAGTGTGATATAAGTTATATTATAGTGTGATATAGTTATATTATATTGTGATATAGTTATATTATAGTTATATAGTATATTATAGTGTGATAAGTTATATTATATTATAGGGTGATATAGTTATATTATATTATAGTGTGATAAAGTTATATTATAGGTGATATAGTTATATTATAGCTGTGATATAGGTTATATTATTAGTGTGATATAGTTATATTATAGTGTGATATAGTTATATTATAGTGTGATATAGTTATATTATATTATAGTGTGATATAGTTATTATTATAGTGTGTTATAGTTATATTATTAGTATAGTTGATATAGTTATATTATATTATAGTGTGATATAGTTTATATATTTATAGTGTGATATAGTTATATTATATTATAGTGTGATATAGTTATATTATATAATAGTGTGATATAGTTATATTATATTATAGTGTGATGTAGTTATTATATATTTAGTGTGATATAGTTATATTATATTATAGTGTGATATAGTTATTTTATAGTGTGATATATTTATATTATATTATAGTGTGATATAGTTATATTATATTATAGTGTGATATAGTTATTATTATATTATAGTGTGATATAGTTATTTATATTATATGAAATATTATATTATATTATAGGTGATATAGTTATATTATATTATAGTGGTGATATAGTTTATATTATTTAGATATTTTTATATTATATTATAGTGTGATATAGTTATATTTAATGTGATATAGTTATATTTTTAGTGTGATATAGTTATATAATATTATAGTGTAATATAGTTATATTATATTATAGTGTGATATAGTTATATTATCTTATAGTGTGATATAGTTATATTATATTATAGTGTGATATAGTTATTATTTTATATTGTGATATAGTTATATTATATTATAGTGTGATGTAGTTATTATTATATTATAGTGTGATATAGTTTTATTTATTATAGTGTTATATAGTTATATTATATTATAGTGTGATATAGTTATATTATATTTTAGTGTTATATAGTTATATTATAGTGTGATATAGTTATATTATAGTGTGATATAGTTATATTATAGTGTGATATCGTTATATTATAGTGTGATATAGTTATATTATAGTGTGATATAGTTATATTATAGTGTGATATAGTTATATTATAGTGTGATATAGTTATATTATTTTATAGTGTGATATAGTTATATTATATTATAGTGTGATATAGTTATATTATAGTGTGATATAGTTATATTATAGTGTGATATAGTTATATTATATTATAGTGTGATATATTATATTATATTAGAGTGTGATATAGTTATATTATAATGTGATATAGTTATATTATATTTTAGTGTGATATAGTTATATTATATTATAGTGTGATATAGTTATATATAGTGTGATATAGTTATATTATATTATAGTGTGATACAGTTATATTAT
>NW_026512516.1:37500-40000 GCF_027579735.1 Bombina bombina | reverse complement strand
AATTTGATTGCATTTTAAGATCTGCACTCACAGAGTCAAAAAACATTATCCTCAACCGTAAACATATAAAGTATCAAAGAGATCAACTAGATTATGATACACAATCAGTTTATATATGGAGTCACACCAATAGGAGACAAGGTGGGAGGTCTAATAGTAGGAGAGGGAGATCACGGAGCAGAAACAGAGGAAGAGGGAGAGGGACCAATTCTAACTTCAATAGTACTCATACAGGCCCAGGCAGAACCACAGATAGCGAATTCGAATCAGGAGGAGAAATGGGAGCCTCAAGTGGGGAAGAGCAGGAGATTGTACCCAAGGGGATACTAAAAAATACACACAAGCAGGTTACACTTCAAGAAAGTGCCCCAGAAATAATACAAGTGAAACAGAGTAAAAGTAATCCCAAAAGTAATCCTCATTCACATAACACACAGAAAAGTGGCACAGTATCTAAGTATGTGGGTAGTACCAGTCAACAGATAAGTAGCAACATTTCCAATGTGGGGGAAGACCGCAGGGAGTTCGAGCAGGTTTTTCACCAGGCTCAGGACAAAACTGGAATAGGTCAGCACAAACAGAACAGGTATCCCAAGAGAGGAAACAGAGCTACGAAATACCAATAAAAGAGTATAATGTTATCAATCTTTCCTCAACTACTTTGACACATACACAATTAAAAGTACTCAGTCTGGGCTTAAATTTTGCCCCCTCTTGCTCATTTGACCTTTTCAGGACCATGCTGGATGTAAACAGACTAATCAGAAATCTCACCCTTAGAAAACATTTTCAGGGGAGTAATGAGAGGAGGGCTGAGGACCCTGAGAACATAACATCATTCCAGCATGGCCCTGAAAACTCGCAGCTCTTGGATTTTTCAGAAACTTGTGATCTGATCACACTACAAAACTTGGCCTGTGTAGGGGAAAATGATAATCCCACACATATGATTAAGAATTTTAATGGCTTCCGGAATAAATCAACATTCTATCCCATACAGTCTAGGGGCCCCATCCTGGAAACTTTCTACAACAGGATAGAACAAGATCTCACACAGCTGTCACATATGACGGATGGAGGTGAGCACAAAGCAAATTTGTCCCACAAAGAGAAACAAGCTCTACTAGAGTTACAGAAAAACAAAAACCTTATTATCCGCTCAGCGGATAAAGGGGGGTCAGTGGTAGTCCAGGACAGAAGTGCTTACATTAGTGAAGCAGAGCGACAACTCAATGATACTAACAATTATGTAAGACTAACAAGGGATCCTACCGTTCCTTTTCAAAAGGAACTACGATCACTTTTGGATGATGGTCTGGAGGATGGGCACCTGAATTTAAACACACATGATTTTCTTTTTGTAAAGAATCCTGTTGTGCCCATCTTCCACCATCTTCCAAAGGTGCATAAGAGCTTGACGGATGTTCAGGGACGGCCCATTGTGAGCGGCATAGGGTCCCTCCTTGAGCATCTGTCACAATGGCTTGATGCAATCCTCTATCCGTTTGTGGTCCGCTTACAGAGCCACATAAGAGATACGAAAGATTTATTAAATCTTATGGAAGACTTCAATTGGGAAAGCCAGTTTAAGTGGCTGACAATTGATGTCATGGCTCTGTACTCTTCCATTCCACATGAAGAAGGAATAAAAGCTATAACCTTCTTTCTAGAGGAATCTTCCCATTTTGATGAAACATTTATCAGGTATATTCTGAGAGTCACTAACTTTCTCCTCAAGCATAATTATTTTAGGTTTAATGAGGACTTTTTTCTCCAGAGGTGTGGGACAGCAATGGGGGCCAAATTTGCGCCCTCATACGCCAACCTTTTTATGGGTTGGTGGGAGCTGTCCCACATCTATGGAGAAGAAAATGATCACAAACTATGTATCGCCTTCTATAGGCGATACATAGATGATCTCTTGCTTGTCTGGCAGGGTACAGACAATGAAATGTCTGACTTTATGACCAAACTGAATAACAACAGCATAGGTCTCAGATTTACTCATGAGACCAATACTAGTCAGATACATTTTCTAGACCTTACCCTAACAGTTGCTGTAAATGAAAGAGTCAGAACTAGTACTTATCGGAAACCGATTACAAGAAACACTTTGCTTCATGCAAAGAGTTGCCATCCTAAGCAAGTTCCACTTGCAGTGGGTAAAGGTGAACTTATCAGAACAAAAAGAAACTGTACAGATGAGAGCACTTATCAGGCACAAAGCAGAGATCTGGAGAAGAGACTCTTGAAAAGGGGCTATGCCAAATATACTGTCAAGCAAGCGAAGTCACAGGTAGATAGACTGGATAGGAAGGCACTCTTACAGGGATCATTAAGATCCTCCAATCCATCCACTCAGGAAGGAAAGGTCACATTTGTGACCGATTATAGCACAGATTATAAAAACATCTGTGGTATAATCAACAAACACTTCCATCTACTCAAAGCTGACGACAGACTTGTAGATAGTGTGGATAGGGGCCTTAGATGCTCTTAT
>NW_026512516.1:0-30000 GCF_027579735.1 Bombina bombina | reverse complement strand
CAGGCGACGCCGAATTTTGCGCGGGTTTAGTATCCTATATATGGCGTAACCTAGAAGCGACGCTTGTATATTTCTGCCTTCGGCCGTAGTTTTTTGGCTCATAGGCAGGTATACCAAACCCGCGCAGTTTGGTATCCAATATACAGCGTAAGGACTTACATGGCGAAAATGGAGAAATCTTACTCCATTTTCACCTCGCCACAAAATGCAGCCGTAGTAAGCCTTACGCTGTCTATTGGAGCCCCGTAACTCCCTAAACTACCTGCCAAATAAAACCTAACGCATGCGCAATGTCTATCTACCTGTCAACCGCGATCCCCCGCCGCAATCCCTAATAAAGTATTTAACCCCTAAACCGCCGCTCCCGGACCCCGCCGCCACCTACATTAAAAGTATAACCCCCTAATGTGAGCCCCTTACACCGCCGCCAGCTACATTACCTACCCCCTAATGTGAGCCCCTTACACCGCCGACAGCTACATTACCTACCCCCTAATGTGAGCCCCTTACACCGCCGACAGCTACATTACCTACCCCCTAATGTGAGCCCCTTACACCGCCGCCATCTACATTACCTACCCCCTAATGTGAGCTCCTACCCCACCGCCAGCTATATTAAAATTATTAACCCCTAATTTAATCCCCCTACCCCGCCGCCAGCTATATTAATTACATTAACCCCTAATTTAATCCTGTAAATCAAAGAGAAAGAGAGAGGCGCCTCATGGGACAGTATCGAAACAACCAAATCAGGTATACAAAGGGACAGCCCGTAATGGGGTATACTCACAAGGAGAGCGGCATATAAGGATGCCTAGTAGAGCGGGACGGGACTACAAGTCGCCCGACAGACGTGCACAGCAGTGCGTGGAGACGTCGGGTCACGGGGTCGGTTCAGCCAATCAGCGGCCAAGGAGAACCAGCATCGAACGTCACAGCTGTTCAAGGAGTAACCTATGCAAGGCTTGACGTATGATCGGCAGGTCATCAAACCAATCAGGATAATGAATCAGGATAATGAAGAGCAAGGAGTGATATGGATAAAAAACTCGTATTTATTGAGTTAGTTAAAAACAATTGGCATACAGCAACGCGTTTCTCGACCTACGGGTCGTTTCATCAGGCTGATACTGCCTATCTCACAACTTGCTCTACTTATAGTATTTAATGTCCTATCAAATGCTGACCTCACTCACACACCCCTGTAGGGGGCCAATCAGATAACCAAACCCGGAATTGGTTGGTGGCCATTCACATTCGTCCTATGGGTGGGGTGTGTGTGTGACGTAAGCCACATCGGCTTTCAGATAAATTTGAAATTAAAAGTGAAAACAATTCATCTTAACATAATATTAACATATATATATATATATAACAACTCTGATAAAAATAATAAAATATATACACAATTAATCACAATATTAAACAACTTCTTTGATCCTTGGTGTAACGACTTTGAGTAATAATGACACACTTCATGTATATATATATAGTAGCGTCAATGCAACCAAATAATAAAGAGTTGCGTGATTTCGAATAAACGTTACTATACAAAATGTGTCTTTTCTGGCAAACATGTGTCCTAGTCTCACAGATAAAACAGACCATTAAAGCCTAGCATGCATAACAAATAAATTATAAGAAACAAATATATTATATATAAAAAAATTATAAACAAAGGGACCCAGACATGACATAGGACTCCCCCCAAACTCTAACTAATTGATAAGCTATGGTCATAACATAATACATAATATAATATATAAAAAAAAAATATAGATTAGTATCCTTTCTAACGCTGTCCTATAATCATGGCTCATATATTGAGAGAGACTTAATATGGCCCTTTTTAGCATATATAATACCCATATACAGGTGTAAGTTTGCCAAACAAGGACTATTTTTAAAATATATAAAATCAGTCCCGATAATTAATGATAGCATGGAGATATACACATAGCCTGTCGACTTTAGTCCAACGGGCCGAGGCTCAGTGAAGGAGAGGGAGACCTAAGGGAGCCAGTCACTGGAAGGCGGCCAAATCAATACATAGATTCAGGCCGTCAGGGTGCATACTCTTTAGTACATGGATCCAGTAGGTCTCCCTCTGCCTAAGTCTGAAAAACCGATTATATAAATGAGACTTAGATATATGTTCGATGGGATTAATGGAAAAACATTTGAGATCACCATTATGAGCATTGTTACAGTGTCTGGAGACACTGTGAAGTCTATAGTTATTTCTCATATTACGTTGGTGCTCAGCCCACCTAGTACTAAGGCGCCTACAAGTGCGCCCCACGTACTGCATTCCACAAATGCATGTCAACAAATATACAACATAATTGGATGCACAGGATACATGCCCGGTTATAGTGTATGATTTATGGGTAATGCTAGATCTAAAAGTTTTTTGTTTATTGTTAACAAATTTACACATCTTGCATCTATTAGACCTACATTTAAAAGAGCCTGATGGTAATTGGCATACTGATAGATGGTTACGTGTAGGTGGTGTCTTGTGTTTCACCACTTTACTAGGAGCCAGCAATGTTTTTAGAGTGGGAGCCTTTCTATAGACTACTCTTGGTTTATTGTCCAACTGTTTTCCTAGAATGGGATCTTTCATCAGAATCTCCCAATGTTTGTAAATGATTTGTTTTATTAGGTGGTGGTTGGAATTGTACTGAGTTATGAATAGAGGGCATTTGTTAATTCCCTCGGCCTTCTCTGCTTGGGTGGTAGCAGTAAGGAAATATTTCTCTCTATCATCAAATTTAGCCCTACTGTACCCATTATTAATGATGTATGTTGGGTAGTTTTTCTCAATGAAACGTTCTCGTAAAATGAGACTCTGAGACTCATAATCGGATATAGAGCTACAATTGCGGCGGACTCTTCTAAATTGCCCATAAGGCACATTTTGTTTCCAAGGATGGTAATGGCAACTCTTGAAGTCCAGAAAGCTGTTGCAATCAACCGTTTTAAAAAAGGTGGTACTAGTTACCTTCCCATCAGTGAAACAAAGGTTTAGATCTAAGTAAACAATAGATTTATCATTGATGACACTCGTGAAGTTTATACCTCTATTGTTAGAATTTAGATGATCTATAAATAGATTAGCAGAGGACTGATCGCCCCTCCAAATGAATATGAGGTCATCTATAAATCTGCCATAGAATACCAGGTTCGCCCCAAAAACCGATTCATATATATAATGTTGTTCGAAGTAACCCATGAATAGGTTAGCGTAGCTCGGGGCGAACCTGGTACCCATGGCAGTACCTCTTGTCTGTAAAAAGAACTCATCCTGGAACACAAAATAATTGTGTTCCAGGATGAAAGTGATCAAGTCCAATATAAAGACTCTTTGATTCTCAGGAAGGTACATATCTCGTTCTAAGTAATGGGATACTGCTAGCAGCCCCAACTCGTGGGGGATATTGGAATACAGTGCTTGGACATCGCATGTTATCCATATCATTTCTGAAGAGATCTGCAATGGCTCTAATTTCTTCAGAAGGTCTGTTGAGTCCCGAATATATGACTCGAGACCCAATACATACCTCTGTAGAAAATAATCCACGTATGAAGATACATTGTCCGTAAGACTGCCTATCCCTGCTATTATGGGACGGCCTGGAGGACATTTGTTGTCCTTATGTATCTTAGGAAGGTGGTAGTAAAAAGCCTGGTTGGGCTCATTGGGTACCAGGTAATCCTTTTCCTTTTTATAAAGTATCCCTTCCTTAAACGCACCTTCTACGATATCTCTAAGGGTAGCTCTATATCTCGCAGTAGGATCCGAGTTGAGTTTTGTATAATAGGAGGTGTTAAATAAAATTTTTCTTGCTTCCACAAGATAATCATCTATATCTTGTAGGACCACCCCTCCGCCTTTGTCGGCCTGCCTAATGATGAGGGATTTGTTGTTTCTGAGGGTTAACAAAGCTCTTTTTTCATTGGCAAACAAATTCTCTTGTCTATTATTTATCTTTTTGGGAATTTTTTCAAAATCATCGCTGACCAATTGTCTAAATATTTCGATATGTGCATTATTAGTAAGCTGTGGTACAAAATTAGATTTGTTTCTAAAAGATGTATGTATATAGCCATCACATAATTGATCTAATAAGCTATCAGGCTCGTAGACGGCAACAGTTTGCTGTCTGAGTCTTGCTTCCATAGAATCAGTTAAAATGGGCCTCTGTGTGTTATCCCTAAGCAATTTCTCAGCAAAAAACTTTTGCATGGACAATTTCTGTGTAAATTTATTTAGGTCTACGAAAAGTGAGAAAATATTATGTTTGATGGAGGGACTATAGGATAGGCCTTTGCCAAGAACCCGTATCTCATCATTTGTTAGTGTATGAGATGAAAGGTTATAAATGCCTTTTTTCAAGGTCTGTAATCGTGTCTCTTTGAGGGCTGTACTTCGTCCTCTGCACCCTCGTTTCCGTGTGGTCTTTTGCCTTTTGGGGGGGCAGTTAAAGAGACCACAGGTTCTAGATAACTGGCAATTGTTTTCTGTTTCCAGGTGGATTGTCTGGGGCCTAACTCTAAAAAATTAGGAGAAGAATTATTCGCAGAAGCTCCTGTTTGGTTCACATTTTCAACATATGGGCTTAAGTTGGAAATACAATTTCGACTAGTGTCATTTACATAAGAGTGGCCATTATTGTTAACCATTGGTCTATTAGTGGTTTGTGATCTGTTTGAAGAGTCACGATAATCAGAAGTAGACGTGTCTCTAAAATGTGATGTACCTTTATTTCTAGAGGAGTGACCTCTCCAATCTCCATAATTCTGATTGGATGAAGGATGATTCGAATGTGTCAAGTTAGCCCGTGTTGAGTGAGAGTGCTTATTAGCATTATATATGGGTCTTTGTGAGTCGTAATGTGATCTGTAATGGGGGCGTTCGTAATCATATCCATTATCGTTCTTTCGATCAGTATAATTAAAGTGTTGTTTATTTGTCCACTCACTATAATTGTTGGGTCCCCCTCTTTCATGTTGTATAAATGACCTGTGGGGATCTCTATTGTAATCATCATATGAATGGCCATATTCACTATTATGATCATTGTAGGGCTGCCTATTTTCTCTATAGTGTAACTGATTTATACTTTTATTTCCACTCCTATCTTTATTTTTATTTTTATTTCTAGAGTAGTTCACCACTGTCCAATCATTATTTTGGTCAGTTAAATACCCTAATCCAGGGGTCTGGGGGTAATTTGAATTTTCCTCAATTACAATATTCCTCACTAAAGAGGGTTCTGATGGATTTACTTTAGTATTTTTATTTTTATTTTTATTGCTATTTTGGCCCTTATTATAGGTGTGAACTTGGCCCTTTGAGTAGTCTTCATCATCTCTCATGAGTTTTTTATTTTTGATTGACATAAGTTCTTTTTGAAAATTATCTGTTTTTTGCAACACCATCGAGTTAAGTTCATCATATAATTGGGAATTTTTAAATTTATCTAAGCTATTCTGGATGGAGTCAATTTCTTTTGAGATCTGCTCAACCAATGTTTTCCTATGGGTAATTAAAATTTTCATGAGTGTGATGGAGCAGCCATCTAATGCTTCCTCCCATTTGGCATTAAGATTTAAATCATCTTTGAATGAACAATTTTTAAAAACTCTTAACCCACGAGGTATCTGCTTTTTATCTAGATATTTTTGTAACATCTCGGCGTCCAACCAATGTCTGCATTCGACATTGATGGACTCCTCTAATCTAGCAAATAATGCATGAATAGATAAATTTTCTATGTCATTCCCAGTATCAGACATGTTAATATTAGAATTTGCATGTGAAACCATCATGAGCCTCTTGTTTGTCCTCTCACTGACTGAAAGCATTATTAATAGTGATTACTAATCAGTATAGTGGATAATATAATAAATCTAAAAATATAAGTAAATACTGTAAGTGTAAAAACAATATAACTCTAAAAATATATAAACAATTTAGCTTATGGATCAACAGTTGAAATCTTAAATATATAAACTTCAATAGTGTGAAAGCCGTGTGAATCTAATACACTTCTATTGAAATTAACACACAGGTGCTTTAGAAAAAGTGCAGAAATATCAAAATCTCAATATAATCGTGATGTATAGAATATAAATATCAAAATGACAAAATATCATATAATATAATCGTGATATGTATTTATCAATCTATACCAAAATAATAAAATTATATCAAACAAACGTGACAGGGTTAATACCAGTGTATTATAGTGGGGGGTGATCTTAGTAATAACAATGCAGCAATCCTCTCTTTACCAGTAACAGTTTCGAAAACAGTGAGAAATAGAGTAAACCAAGTCTCTATGGGAGGTGCGCAAAGTTCAAAAGGATGTTCAGTATGAGGATGTTCCCAGGGTATTCCGAAGAAGCGGGCAGCACTCTTGTAAAGTGAGGGTGGGTACCTGTAAATCAAAGAGAAAGAGAGAGGCGCCTCATGGGACAGTATCGAAACAACCAAATCAGGTATACAAAGGGACAGCCCGTAATGGGGTATACTCACAAGGAGAGCGGCATATAAGGATGCCTAGTAGAGCGGGACGGGACTACAAGTCGCCCGACAGACGTGCACAGCAGTGCGTGGAGACGTCGGGTCACGGGGTCGGTTCAGCCAATCAGCGGCCAAGGAGAACCAGCATCGAACGTCACAGCTGTTCAAGGAGTAACCTATGCAAGGCTTGACGTATGATCGGCAGGTCATCAAACCAATCAGGATAATGAATCAGGATAATGAAGAGCAAGGAGTGATATGGATAAAAAACTCGTATTTATTGAGTTAGTTAAAAACAATTGGCATACAGCAACGCGTTTCTCGACCTACGGGTCGTTTCATCAGGCTGATACTGCCTATCTCACAACTTGCTCTACTTATAGTATTTAATGTCCTATCAAATGCTGACCTCACTCACACACCCCTGTAGGGGGCCAATCAGATAACCAAACCCGGAATTGGTTGGTGGCCATTCACATTCGTCCTATGGGTGGGGTGTGTGTGTGACGTAAGCCACATCGGCTTTCAGATAAATTTGAAATTAAAAGTGAAAACAATTCATCTTAACATAATATTAACATATATATATATATAACAACTCTGATAAAAATAATAAAATATATACACAATTAATCACAATATTAAACAACTTCTTTGATCCTTGGTGTAACGACTTTGAGTAATAATGACACACTTCATGTATATATATATAGTAGCGTCAATGCAACCAAATAATAAAGAGTTGCGTGATTTCGAATAAACGTTACTATACAAAATGTGTCTTTTCTGGCAAACATGTGTCCTAGTCTCACAGATAAAACAGACCATTAAAGCCTAGCATGCATAACAAATAAATTATAAGAAACAAATATATTATATATAAAAAAAAAAGAGTTATATTGTTTTTACACTTACAGTATTTACTTATATTTTTAGATTTATTATATTATCCACTATACTGATTAGTAATCACTATTAATAATGCTTTCAGTCAGTGAGAGGACAAACAAGAGGCTCATGATGGTTTCACATGCAAATTCTAATATTAATATTAACATGTCTAATATTAACATGTCTGATACTGGGAATGACATAGAAAATTTATCTATTCATGCATTATTTGCTAGATTAGAGGAGTCCATCAATGTCGAATGCAGACATTGGTTGGACGCCGAGATGTTACAAAAATATCTAGATAAAAAGCAGATACCTCGTGGGTTAAGAGTTTTTAAAAATTGTTCATTCAAAGATGATTTAAATCTTAATGCCAAATGGGAGGAAGCATTAGATGGCTGCTCCATCACACTCATGAAAATTTTAATTACCCATAGGAAAACATTGGTTGAGCAGATCTCAAAAGAAATTGACTCCATCCAGAATAGCTTAGATAAATTTAAAAATTCCCAATTATATGATGAACTTAACTCGATGGTGTTGCAAAAAACAGATAATTTTCAAAAAGAACTTATGTCAATCAAAAATAAAAAACTCATGAGAGATGATGAAGACTACTCAAAGGGCCAAGTTCACACCTATAATAAGGGCCAAAATAGCAATAAAAATAAAAATAAAAATACTAAAGTAAATCCATCAGAACCCTCTTTAGTGAGGAATATTGTAATTGAGGAAAATTCAAATTACCCCCAGACCCCTGGATTAGGGTATTTAACTGACCAAAATAATGATTGGACAGTGGTGAACTACTCTAGAAATAAAAATAAAAATAAAGATAGGAGTGGAAATAAAAGTATAAATCAGTTACACTATAGAGAAAATAGGCAGCCCTACAATGATCATAATAGTGAATATGGCCATTCATATGATGATTACAATAGAGATCCCCACAGGTCATTTATACAACATGAAAGAGGGGGACCCAACAATTATAGTGAGTGGACAAATAAACAACACTTTAATTATACTGATCGAAAGAACGATAATGGATATGATTACGAACGCCCCCATTACAGATCACATTACGACTCACAAAGACCCATATATAATGCTAATAAGCACTCTCACTCAACACGGGCTAACTTGACACATTCGAATCATCCTTCATCCAATCAGAATTATGGAGATTGGAGAGGTCACTCCTCTAGAAATAAAGGTACATCACATTTTAGAGACACGTCTACTTCTGATTATCGTGACTCTTCAAACAGATCACAAACCACTAATAGACCAATGGTTAACAATAATGGCCACTCTTATGTAAATGACACTAGTCGAAATTGTATTTCCAACTTAAGCCCATATGTTGAAAATGTGAACCAAACAGGAGCTTCTGCGAATAATTCTTCTCCTAATTTTTTAGAGTTAGGCCCCAGACAATCCACCTGGAAACAGAAAACAATTGCCAGTTATCTAGAACCTGTGGTCTCTTTAACTGCCCCCCCAAAAGGCAAAAGACCACACGGAAACGAGGGTGCAGAGGACGAAGTACAGCCCTCAAAGAGACACGATTACAGACCTTGAAAAAAGGCATTTATAACCTTTCATCTCATACACTAACAAATGATGAGATACGGGTTCTTGGCAAAGGCCTATCCTATAGTCCCTCCATCAAACATAATATTTTCTCACTTTTCGTAGACCTAAATAAATTTACACAGAAATTGTCCATGCAAAAGTTTTTTGCTGAGAAATTGCTTAGGGATAACACACAGAGGCCCATTTTAACTGATTCTATGGAAGCAAGACTCAGACAGCAAACTGTTGCCGTCTACGAGCCTGATAGCTTATTAGATCAATTATGTGATGGCTATATACATACATCTTTTAGAAACAAATCTAATTTTGTACCACAGCTTACTAATAATGCACATATCGAAATATTTAGACAATTGGTCAGCGATGATTTTGAAAAAATTCCCAAAAAGATAAATAATAGACAAGAGAATTTGTTTGCCAATGAAAAAAGAGCTTTGTTAACCCTCAGAAACAACAAATCCCTCATCATTAGGCAGGCCGACAAAGGCGGAGGGGTGGTCCTACAAGATATAGATGATTATCTTGTGGAAGCAAGAAAAATTTTATTTAACACCTCCTATTATACAAAACTCAACTCGGATCCTACTGCGAGATATAGAGCTACCCTTAGAGATATCGTAGAAGGTGCGTTTAAGGAAGGGATACTTTATAAAAAGGAAAAGGATTACCTGGTACCCAATGAGCCCAACCAGGCTTTTTACTACCACCTTCCTAAGATACATAAGGACAACAAATGTCCTCCAGGCCGTCCCATAATAGCAGGGATAGGCAGTCTTACGGACAATGTATCTTCATACGTGGATTATTTTCTACAGAGGTATGTATTGGGTCTCGAGTCATATATTCGGGACTCAACAGACCTTCTGAAGAAATTAGAGCCATTGCAGATCTCTTCAGAAATGATATGGATAACATGCGATGTCCAAGCACTGTATTCCAATATCCCCCACGAGTTGGGGCTGCTAGCAGTATCCCATTACTTAGAACGAGATATGTACCTTCCTGAGAATCAAAGAGTCTTTATATTGGACTTGATCACTTTCATCCTGGAACACAATTATTTTGTGTTCCAGGATGAGTTCTTTTTACAGACAAGAGGTACTGCCATGGGTACCAGGTTCGCCCCGAGCTACGCTAACCTATTCATGGGTTACTTCGAACAACATTATATATATGAATCGGTTTTTGGGGCGAACCTGGTATTCTATGGCAGATTTATAGATGACCTCATATTCATTTGGAGGGGCGATCAGTCCTCTGCTAATCTATTTATAGATCATCTAAATTCTAACAATAGAGGTATAAACTTCACGAGTGTCATCAATGATAAATCTATTGTTTACTTAGATCTAAACCTTTGTTTCACTGATGGGAAGGTAACTAGTACCACCTTTTTTAAAACGGTTGATTGCAACAGCTTTCTGGACTTCAAGAGTTGCCATTACCATCCTTGGAAACAAAATGTGCCTTATGGGCAATTTAGAAGAGTCCGCCGCAATTGTAGCTCTATATCCGATTATGAGTCTCAGAGTCTCATTTTACGAGAACGTTTCATTGAGAAAAACTACCCAACATACATCATTAATAATGGGTACAGTAGGGCTAAATTTGATGATAGAGAGAAATATTTCCTTACTGCTACCACCCAAGCAGAGAAGGCCGAGGGAATTAACAAATGCCCTCTATTCATAACTCAGTACAATTCCAACCACCACCTAATAAAACAAATCATTTACAAACATTGGGAGATTCTGATGAAAGATCCCATTCTAGGAAAACAGTTGGACAATAAACCAAGAGTAGTCTATAGAAAGGCTCCCACTCTAAAAACATTGCTGGCTCCTAGTAAAGTGGTGAAACACAAGACACCACCTACACGTAACCATCTATCAGTATGCCAATTACCATCAGGCTCTTTTAAATGTAGGTCTAATAGATGCAAGATGTGTAAATTTGTTAACAATAAACAAAAAACTTTTAGATCTAGCATTACCCATAAATCATACACTATAACCGGGCATGTATCCTGTGCAT
This sequence comes from Bombina bombina, assembly GCF_027579735.1. NCBI lineage: Eukaryota > Metazoa > Chordata > Amphibia > Anura > Bombinatoridae > Bombina > Bombina bombina. The sequence continues at coordinate 18,938 of NW_026512516.1, read as the reverse complement.
CCAATTATGTTGTATATTTGTTGACATGCATTTGTGGAATGCAGTACGTGGGGCGCACTTGTAGGCGCCTTAGTACTAGGTGGGCTGAGCACCAACGTAATATGAGAAATAACTATAGACTTCACAGTGTCTCCAGACACTGTAACAATGCTCATAATGGTGATCTCAAATGTTTTTCCATTAATCCCATCGAACATATATCTAAGTCTCATTTATATAATCGGTTTTTCAGACTTAGGCAGAGGGAGACCTACTGGATCCATGTACTAAAGAGTATGCACCCTGACGGCCTGAATCTATGTATTGATTTGGCCGCCTTCCAGTGACTGGCTCCCTTAGGTCTCCCTCTCCTTCACTGAGCCTCGGCCCGTTGGACTAAAGTCGACAGGCTATGTGTATATCTCCATGCTATCATTAATTATCGGGACTGATTTTATATATTTTAAAAATAGTCCTTGTTTGGCAAACTTACACCTGTATATGGGTATTATATATGCTAAAAAGGGCCATATTAAGTCTCTCTCAATATATGAGCCATGATTATAGGACAGCGTTAGAAAGGATACTAATCTATATTTTTTTTTTATATATTATATTATGTATTATGTTATGACCATAGCTTATCAATTAGTTAGAGTTTGGGGGGAGTCCTATGTCATGTCTGGGTCCCTTTGTTTATAATTTTTTTATATATAATATATTTGTTTCTTATAATTTATTTGTTATGCATGCTAGGCTTTAATGGTCTGTTTTATCTGTGAGACTAGGACACATGTTTGCCAGAAAAGACACATTTTGTATAGTAACGTTTATTCGAAATCACGCAACTCTTTATTATTTGGTTGCATTGACGCTACTATATATATATACATGAAGTGTGTCATTATTACTCAAAGTCGTTACACCAAGGATCAAAGAAGTTGTTTAATATTGTGATTAATTGTGTATATATTTTATTATTTTTATCAGAGTTGTTATATATATATATATATGTTAATATTATGTTAAGATGAATTGTTTTCACTTTTAATTTCAAATTTATCTGAAAGCCGATGTGGCTTACGTCACACACACACCCCACCCATAGGACGAATGTGAATGGCCACCAACCAATTCCGGGTTTGGTTATCTGATTGGCCCCCTACAGGGGTGTGTGAGTGAGGTCAGCATTTGATAGGACATTAAATACTATAAGTAGAGCAAGTTGTGAGATAGGCAGTATCAGCCTGATGAAACGACCCGTAGGTCGAGAAACGCGTTGCTGTATGCCAATTGTTTTTAACTAACTCAATAAATACGAGTTTTTTATCCATATCACTCCTTGCTCTTCATTATCCTGATTCATTATCCTGATTGGTTTGATGACCTGCCGATCATACGTCAAGCCTTGCATAGGTTACTCCTTGAACAGCTGTGACGTTCGATGCTGGTTCTCCTTGGCCGCTGATTGGCTGAACCGACCCCGTGACCCGACGTCTCCACGCACTGCTGTGCACGTCTGTCGGGCGACTTGTAGTCCCGTCCCGCTCTACTAGGCATCCTTATATGCCGCTCTCCTTGTGAGTATACCCCATTACGGGCTGTCCCTTTGTATACCTGATTTGGTTGTTTCGATACTGTCCCATGAGGCGCCTCTCTCTTTCTCTTTGATTTACAGGTACCCACCCTCACTTTACAAGAGTGCTGCCCGCTTCTTCGGAATACCCTGGGAACATCCTCATACTGAACATCCTTTTGAACTTTGCGCACCTCCCATAGAGACTTGGTTTACTCTATTTCTCACCCTAATTTAATCCCCCTACCCCGCCGCAGCTATATTAATTACATTAACCCCTAATTTAATCCCCCTATACCGCCGCCAGCTATATTAAATTAATTAACCCTAATCTAATTCCCCTACACCGCCAGCTATATTAATTACATTAACCCCTAATTTAATCCCCCATACAGCCGCCAGCTATATTAATTACATTAACCCCTAATCTAATCCCCCTACACCGCCGCCAGCTATATTAACCCTAATTATATTAGGGTTAATATTGTTATTATATTATATATATTAACCCTAATTATATTAGGGTTAATAGTTAATATTGTTATTATAGTGTGTGTGTGTGTGTATATATATATATATATATATATATTATAATAACCCTATCTAACTCTAACATCCATAACTAAATTCTTATTAAAATAAATCTAATTAATATTATTAATTAAAATATTCCTATTTAAATCTAAATACTTACCTATAAAATAAACCCTAAGATAGCTACAATATAATTAATAATTACATTGTAGCTATTTTAGGGTTTATATTTATTTTACAGGTAACTTGGTATTTATTTTAACTAGGTACAATAGCTATTAAATAGTTAATAACTATTTAATAGCTACCTTGTTAAAATAATTACCAATTTACCTGTAAAATAAATCCTAACCTAAGTTACAAATACACCTACACTATCAATAAATTAAATAAACTACAAATATCTAAACTAAAAAACAATAAAATACATTACAAAAAAAACAAACTAAATTACAAAAAATAAAATAAAGATTACAAGATTTTTAAGCTAATTACACCTATTCTACACCCCCTATAAAATAATAAAGCACCCCAAAATAAAAAAAATTCCCTACCCTATTCTAAATTAAAAAAAGTTAACAGCTCTATTACCTTAGCAGCCCTTAAAAAGGGCCTTTTGCGGGGCATGTCCCAAAGAAATCGGCTCTTTTGCCTGTAAAAAAAAACACAATACCACCCCCCAACATTACAACCTACAACCCACATACCCCTACTCTAACCCAAACCCCCCTTAAATAAACCTAACACTACCCCCCTGAAGATCTCCCTACCTTGTCTTCACCCAGCCAGGCAGAACTCTTCATCCGATCTGGGCGATGTCTTAAATCAAGCGGCAGAGAAGAAGTCTTCCATCCGGCGATGTCTTCATCCAAGCGGCAAAGAAGAAGTCTTCCATCCGGTGATGTTTTCAATCAAGCGGCAGAGAAGAGGTCCTCCATCGGGGCAAAGTTTTCTTCCAAGCGGCATCTTCAATCTTCTTTCTTCGCTCCTCCGACGCGGAACATCCATCCGGCACGACGACTTCCTGATGAATGAGGTTCCTTTAAATGACGTCATCCAAGATGGCGTCCGTCAAAATTCTGATTGGCTGATAGGATTCTATCAGCCAATTGGAATTAAGGTAGAAAAATCTGATTGGCTGATTGAATCAGCCAGATTTTTCTACAGAAGCTCTGGGGTTTGTTTCACACTTGAATGAAAATGATATGGGTATAGGGTTCACTCACAATTTACAAAAGAACAGCATAGAGTTTTTGGATGTAGTCCTTGCTTGGGACCAGAAAGATAGTATATCTACCTCTACTTTTTTTTAAAAAAGTAGATTGTAATAATTTCTTGCATTTTTCTAGCAACCACCTGACAAAGTGGAAAACTAATATTCCATTTAGTCAGTTCTGCAGATTACGTAGGAATTGTAGTTCAATAGAGCAATATAATCAGCAATCTATCATCCTTAAGCGTAGGTTCTTAGAAAAGGGATACCCTTCTGAACTCATTTTTAGGGGCTATGAGAGAGCTAGGGATCTCAATAGAGATCAGTTATTATCATCTGTATCATCTAAAGAGAGTGATAAGGAGGGATTCTCAAATAAACAACCTCTATTTGTGACCCAATATAACTCGAATCACAAAATTATTAATAAGATACTGAAAAAACATTGGCCTATCCTCCTAAAAGATCCCATTTTGAAGAAAACTCTCCCATCCCAACCTAAACTAGTCTTTAAAAGAGCACCAACTTATTAACAGAAATTGGCCCCTAGTAAGGTGGTAATGTCTAAAAGGAAACCGGTTAATACTGCTAGATCGGGAAACAGGTCGCACAATAATCATATCTTTAACAAGATAGGAGCTTTTATTTGTGGCAAAAAAGTATGTTACATGTGTAAACATATAACACACGGATGTGATAACATAGTATCTCATAATACAGGGGAAAGGGTCCCCATAAAAATCCGACTATCATGTGACTCCATCTACGTAATCTATGTACTGTCTTGCAAATGTGGGATGCAGTACATAGGTAGGACCTGTAGGAAGATCAGAACCCGTTGGAGTGAACACCTGAGAAATATAAAATCAAAATCTCCAAAACATAGTGTTTCAAGACATATGTGTGATAAATATATCCCAGGGAAATGTTCCTTCAAAATTACTCCATTAGAAGGGATTCCACAAAGCAATTTGTACAATAGGTTCTCCAAACTGAGACAAAGGGAAACCTATTGGATATACAAATTCAATAGTCTATTCCCCACAGGTCTCAACGAAGTTATAGATTCTGCAGCTTTTTTGTAAATATATATTAGGGTCTATAGGATAGGGTCATATGGGATTAATTTTATGTTTAAAATATTATGTTTATTCAATTCTTTTAGAATCATGTTTATTTGTTATCTGGATTAATTATAAAGTACTATGTTTATATAATTTTTTTTATTTTTTTTTTTAGAATCTTGTTCAATTGTTATTTGGATTATTTTTACGCTTAAGTATTATGTTTATATAAGTATTTTTATGGAATCATGTTTATTTACTGTCTGGACTTTCCCCACTTATTTGTTGCTGTTGGTATTATGATATATTATTTATATCACTGACCTAATCTCCAATTAGATTAATTTTACACCAAATTATGGAACACTCACAATACATCATTTTATTTCACTTTATATTACATTTGAACACTAGAGATCACATTACACTCCAAATATACATACACAATACACATATATTTATAGCTTTATTAGTTATTCACATACATTCACACCCCATTTTACACCAAATTTATATTTCGCTGCAGGATTGTATACAACTACATATATTTATATTTCTATATATATTAGCACACATTGTTGTGGGTACACACACACATATATATGTGGGTACATATTTCCATTACAGTATTAGTTTTATATTTATGGGAATAGATTTGTGCATAATCCTGGAGCGATCAATGTATATCTTTTTATCAAGCATTAAATATCTTCACACCACTTCACATTGCATCACTGCAACAATATAATTTAGCTAGTTTGTTGCTATGTATTAATTTATGGCACATTGCACTTTTAGACAAGTAGATAATATCTTACACAGCGTCACTTTTACTCATACTCTATTGGTGACTAACACCCATGGGCGGTGACTAAAAATGAGAACAGGCATTGGTGGGATCTAGATTGTCTTAAAAAATATAAAGAAAAGAAACAGATCCCCCGGGGTCTACGTATTTTCAAGAATTGTTCTTTTAAAAATAACCCTGAACTTTTAACTAAGTGGTATAACATTTTAGATGAATGTTCTTTCAATCTAATTGATTTGCTTATATCCCATAGACAACAACTGGTTGATGAGGTTGGTTTAGAAATAGATACTATTCAGAAAGAACTGGAAGGGTTTAAAGAACATCCGGAATATCATAAACTCAATACCCAAACTATAAAATCGGTTGATGAGTACCAGACAGAAATTATTAATAATAAAAATATTAAACTAAAAAGAGAGACGAGGAAGATTACAGTAAAGGAAATGTTTACACTTTTAATAGAACTAAACCCAATAAAGTAAATGATTGGACTGTAGTTCAACATCACAAAAATAAAAATAAGAATAATTATAATTACAAGCCATATCCTTATACTGATAGGGATAATATGCATAACACCAATCGCTCTAATTTTTACCATCATGATCTACAGTATTCACATGAGAATCAGAATAGGGGTTTCAGTGGAAATTCCCAAATAGGAGGTCACCATTTTAAACCGACCCATTCAGATAGAGACTATAGAGGAACATTACAACACCAGGAACATCATAACCCCAACTATATCCCTATTCATAATAGATTCCAGGTTCTTAACCCTGGACAGGATAGTGTTTTTGATCATCCTGGAGGGGAAAGACCCTCCACATCCACATCCAGGGCTATCAATACTCCATCTACATCCACTGGGGCTTTTTTAGAGAACCCCAATTTAGCACCCTTATGGAGGAGACCGAACCCCTCCACAAATCAAAAGAAAAGACCTTACCCAAACGGGGAAGGAGAGGGAGAGGGAAAACCAACCAAAATGAAAAACTCCAAAAACTAAGAAAGGGCATATTTAATCTCTCATCCCACACACTCACTAATGACGAAGTGAGAGTTTTGGGAAGAGGTCTTTCATATTGCCCTCCGAACCCCCACAATATTTTTGAGCTTTTTGTTGATCTCAATAAGTACACTCGCAAACTGTCTCTGCAGAGATATTTTGCAATTAAAGCCTACAGAAGGCTCACTTATATTACTTGATTCAGATCAAACAAGAGATCCTCCAACTGTCCTTTTTTATGACTCCAATCTACTAATGGAGGAACTTTTTGAGGGGATAGTACATACCTCTCTGGCACCTCCTTCCACTTTCAATCCTCCCAAGGAGGAAGTCTCTTATGTCAACCTTTACCAACAATTGGTTTTGGAAGACCTTGAATCTATGCCGAAAAGAATTATGGGAAAAAAGAAGACTTGGCCTAATGAAGCCAGGGCCCTTAGAAGTCTGATGGATGACCAAAATTTGGTCATCCGTCAGGCTGACAAGGGAGGTGGTATAGTTCTTCAAAACTACTCTGATTATGTTAAAGAAGCTTGTCGCATTTTGGACGATACCGATTATTATATAAAACTACCATATGATCCCACTAAAGAATATATGATAACTCTAAATGCCTTATTGGAATTAGGCATCACATCTAAGATTCTAACAAAAAAAGAAAAAAGATATATTACCCCGGACCACCCCAGTATACCATACTATTACCATCTCCCCAAACTGCACAAAAATGAAAAAGTGCCCCCAGGTAGGCCAATTATAGCAGGCATGAATAGCATTACAGACAAATTGTCGGAATACATTGATATCTACCTCCAGAGGTATGTTATTAATTTACCATCTTATATTAAGGATACCAAAGACCTGCTAAATAAACTCTCTCTTATTAAATTGGAAAAAAGCAAGAACTACCTTTGGCTGTCCTGTGATGTTGGATCACTCTATTCAAATATATCACATGACTTGGGTGCATTTACCACAAAGATATATTTGGATAGAGATCTATATATGCCCAATGTCCAAAAGGATTATATAATTTCACTTATTAATTTTATTTTGAAACATAATTATTTTCAGTTTGTGGACACTTTTTATTTACAGATCAAGGGAACGGCCATGGGCACCAGATTTGCAAACCTATTTATGGGTTATTATGAAGATCTTTATATATACAATTCGCAATGGAGGGGCAATCTGGTGTTCTATGGCCGTTATATAGATGATCTTATTTTTATTTTTGATGGCACGGAGTCAGAAGCTCTGGGGTTTGTTTCACACTTGAATGAAAATGATATGGGTATAGGGTTCACTCACAATTTACAAAAGAACAGTATAGAGTTTTTGGATGTAGTCCTTGCTTGGGACCAGAAAGATAGTATATCTACCTCTACTTTTTTTTAAAAAGTAGATTGTAATAATTTCTTGCATTTTTCTAGCAACCACCTGACAAAGTGGAAAACTAATATTCCATTTAGTCAGTTCTGCAGATTACGTAGGAATTGTAGTTCAATAGAGCAATATAATCAGCAATCTATCATCCTTAAGCGTAGGTTCTTAGAAAAGGGATACCCTTCTGAACTCATTTTTAGGGGCTATGAGAGAGCTAGGGATCTCAATAGAGATCAGTTATTATCATCTGTATCATCTAAAGAGAGTGATAAGGAGGGATTCTCAAATAAACAACCTCTATTTGTGACCCAATATAACTCGAATCACAAAATTATTAATAAGATACTGAAAAAACATTGGCCTATCCTCCTAAAAGATCCCATTTTGAAGAAAACTCTCCCATCCCAACCTAAACTAGTCTTTAAAAGAGCACCAACTTATAAACAGAAATTGGCCCCTAGTAAGGTGGTAATGTCCAAAAGGAAACCAGTTAATACTGCTAGATCGGGAAACAGGTCCCACAATAATCATATCTTTAACAAGATAGGAGCTTTTAGATGTGGCAAAAAAGTATGTTACATGTGTAAACATATAACACACGGATGTGATAACATAGTATCTCATAATACAGGGGAAAGGGTCCCCATAAAAAGCCGACTATCATGTGACTCCATCTACGTAATCTATGTACTGTCTTGCAAATGTGGGATGCAGTACATAGGTAGGACCTGTAGGAAGATCAGAACCCGTTGGAGTGAACACCTGAGAAATATAAAATCAAAATCTCCAAAACATAGTGTTTCAAGACATATGTGTGATAAATATATCCCAGGGAAATGTTCCTTCAAAATTACTCCATTAGAAGGGATTCCACAAAGCAATTTGTACAATAGGTTCTCCAAACTGAGACAAAGGGAAACCTATTGGATATACAAATTCAATAGTCTATTCCCCACAGGTCTCAACGAAGTTATAGATTCTGCAGCTTTTTTGTAAATATATATTAGGGTCTATAGGATAGGGTCATATGGGATTAATTTTATGTTTAAAATATTATGTTTATTCAATTCTTTTAGAATCATGTTTATTTGTTATGTGGATTAATTATAAAGTACTATGTTTATATAAAAATTTTTTTTTTTTTTTTTTTAGAATCTTGTTCAATTGTTATTTGGATTATTTTTACGCTTAAGTATTATGTTTATATAAGTATTTTTATGGAATCATGTTTATTTACTGTCTGGACTTTCCCCACTTATTTGTTGCTGTTGGTATTATGATATATTATTTATATCACTGACCTAATCTCCAATTAGATTAATTTTACACCAAATTATGGAACACTCACAATACATCATTTTATTTCACTTTATATTACATTTGAACACTAGAGATCACATTACACTCCAAATATACATACACAATACACATATATTTATAGCTTTATTAGTTATTCACATACATTCACACCCCATTTTACACCAAATTTATATTTCGCTGCAGGATTGTATACAACTACATATATTTATATATATATATATTAGCACACATTGTTGTGGGTACACACACATATATATGTGGGTACATATTTCCATTACAGTATTAGTTTTATATTTATGGGAATAGATTTGTGCATAATCCTGGAGCGATCAATGTATATCTTTTTATCAAGCATTAAATATCTTCACACCACTTCACATTGCATCACTGCAACAATATCATTTAGCTAGTTTGTTGCGATTTATTAATTTATGGCACTTTGCACTTTTAGACAAGTAGATAATATCTTACACAGCGTCACTTTCACTCATACTCTATTGGTGACTAACACCCATGGGCGGTGACTATTGAGTTTTCTTATTCTGAATGATCGCGCAGAGCCGAGCACACATGGTCTCCGGCGGTCAGGTGATCACACGTCACTATTTGTTGACATTTGTAGCTGCGGGTAACTGGAATCATGTGACTACATGTCACTTCCGGTTATCCCCTAGTGAGGAGCATCGCACATTATTTTGAATGCCTGATGACTCAAACACAATCCCATCAAATGGAGGCATATCATTGGTCAATTATGAAACACGTTAGGTTTGTTTACTTTCAAGGTAATACACAGCGATACACAGTCACGATCGACACTATCTAACTTAGATCGGAGTTTACACTTTAAACACAATTATTTACAACACGATAAATATGGTTACTTTTTTTATTATATTTACTAGCAGACACAGATCCCTATAAATTCAATTTTAATTACAGCGGCAACTGGGTGGAGTAGGAAAGGAAGGATCTTATTGGATATTGTTTGGGAAGGAAGGGGAGGGACAACTGTTCATGAGGTTACTGAGCCCTATTTAAAGGGTAACTTTACACAGAGAGTATACAAGCCTGAGGAAACGGGGTTCTCCCGAGAAACGCGTAGCTACTCTACTCTTATTAGGAGATTGATATTCACACAACCCAGCTGTATATTGTTATACCTTTGGTATTTTTATTCTGTATAATAAAATACTAATTTTAACTTTTACATCAGTCTGGCGTTGGTGTGTTTGTCTCCATATCAGTAACCTTAGGGCATTCCAGCCCATTTCTCCATTTCACCTGCAGTTCCAGTCGAAGGGAAGGATTGCTATTGGGTCTTATCCAGAAGCCCTGCAGGCAGTAAAATTCCAATACTGCACACATCCGGTGGGGATCTTCCACACAGCCAGCTGGTTTGCTGTAGAATACCAGCCTGCTCCTGTTGGCACAATAGAGTGCCGCCAATTTTGTGAGTACCCTTAATCTGCTGCTGTTTGGATTCATTTATCTTTTTTGACCTACACATGTGGCGCCTCTGTTTTTGTTTTTTGTCTTAACATCATAGAAGTAATTATTAATTATATTGTAGCTATCTTAGGGTTTATTTTATAGGTAAGCATTTAGATTTAAATAGGAATATTTTAATTAATAATATTAATTAGATTTTAATAAGAATTTAGTTAGGGATGTTAGAGTTAGATAGGGTTATTATATATATATATATATATCAAATTTAATAGCGGAGGGGACGCAATTGCTATGAGCTTTTTTAGAAACAAGGAGTAACCAACCAGTTTGCTTCTAGGCTAATACTGGTATGGTCTAGAGTATATCAGATATTTGGTGCAGACCCTTATGTAAAATAGATGAGTTTATATAGAGAGAATAAATCCTGGAAACAAAAGAAAGACCAGGATAAAAGACAGGGAATTCAGCACTCTTTTTTACAAAGTTTAACTAAAGCTCAAAATAAATACTCAAATGTGTCGACCTAAAAGCTAGTGTAGCTGCAAAGGAGAGAACTCTCTGGCACTAACAGTATTATAACATATATATATGCTCAGATGGTAAAAAATGCAAAAAGTCCCAATAGGTAGATATGATCACTTTATAAAGATGTCAAAATAGCATAAAAAATACAACTTATTACAAACCTGACCGGTCAGGGGATAGTGTCTATACCACAACAGAAATCATCAACATGATATGTAATTGTTTTCACAGGCCTGTAGAGCCATAAGTGTTAGCTGCAGGATTAGAATGGGGGACAGTAATTAGACTACTACACCCTACTGCTTGCGGCACCTTAATATGTAAGGCTAAATGCCGGGCAGATTATTATCTGGGATCTAAGTAGTTACAGTTAGTGTGCCCCAACACCTATGCAGAAGTATTGATGCTCTTAGAGGTCAAAACATTGATTGCACATATACATGTTACTTAGAAGATATATTAGTGGGGGACTGAAAGTCAAGCTACTACACCCAGCTGCATACGGCACCTTATAGTATTAAGGCTAAATGCCGGGCAGGTATTTTATGGGATCTAAGTAGGTTGCTGTACTGTGCCCCAAAATATGTACATATATCTTGTTACCATGCAAGCAAACAGCTAAGAACAGTAGTATACAGCCAGCTTTGCTGAATAATCACTTAGAAGCAGCTACTCTTGGTATCGGGTATAAAAGTCCCTTTAGATAGAGTTATGCAAGCAGGAAGGTTAGCCGTGAAGCAGATATAAATAGTTGTAGAAAGCACAAGGTATAGCCTCAGCGTAGCGTGATATTAATAAGCTTCAAGCATATATTAGTAGTAACGTTTCCTTGGGGAACATTAGCATATGCCCTCTCACATCAGGGTAGGATCATCCAAGACAGTCAATCAGCAGCCTATTACTCAGGCAGTGACAAGGCAGTATACGACCTGTTTCTTTCAAAGTTATTCCTGTGACTGAAACATAGAAGATATGCCTCATTGAGTAGTCGGGAACTCCATTCTAGGGATCCATCCGGCGTGTTCGCTTGCAGCGTGTCTGTTCCGTGTGATCAACACCAATCACATGCTCCGGTCAGCTTGTCCAATGCCGACGCGCGTTTCACCCGCTGGGTATGTCGGGCTTCGTCAGGGCGTGATGACGTTGGGAGTGCTTCGTCTCCCTTTTGAACTTTGCTTAGTGGCACGCCCCTATTGAGAAAGTCTCACTATGCTTTATCAGCGATGCTGGTTGGTAAAGGGACAAACCCTTTGAAGTATATGTTGATTAATGCTAATATAGTAATGATACAAAAGGTTAAAGTATACTCATTTAAAAAAACACTTGCATGCTAGGATAAAGAGATCATATATACCTGAAAAAAACAATTGGGTTTTTGTTGGAAAAAATTACTAAGGAATTCGTCAAAACATGTAATTTACCTATTTAGCCTTATTTGCCCTAAAAAGATGGTATAGATAATATTCAAATACAGCAAGATAAATGATATAATATATAAAATATAGGGGCATGCCTGTACCGGGAAATGTTATGGGATGCGAATGATGAATACAACGGCCATACTTTATAAAAAGCAGGCCATGTCTATTCTATCATTTAGCCCTTTAGGTATCTGTGTTTGGAGGATTGTAATCCACCTGCATTCCTTTTGGAGGAGGACCTTATCATTATCGCCTCCTCTGTTGTTGGTAATGCCTCTGTCAATGCCTATGAATGAAAGGGAGTCAGAAATACAGGCATGAGCATCCTCAAAATGCTTAGCCACATTGCTTTTGGGATTCTTATTTTTAATGTCATCCCTGTGCTCAGTAATCCGGTCTTTAATGGCTCTCCGAGTTTTGCCCACATAAAACCGTGGGCAACTGCAGGAGAGAAGGTAGATGACACCTTCAGTGTTGCATGTAATGTGATGCTTTAGTTTATATATCTTGCCAGTATGTGTGGAGAAAACTTTAGTTTTTACCATGTATTTGCACGCCACACATCTTCCACATGGATGATTTCCCGTGGATCTATGTGTAGTGAGCCAGTCAGTTTGTTTTTTGGGTGATACAAACTGGCTTCTCACCAGTTTATCCCTAAGGTTAGGTGCTCTTCTGGCAGTGATGTTAGGGTGGTCTCTCACCTCCTTTAATACCCCTTCATCACTTGTTAAAACATGCCAGTTTTTATCAAGTATAGTTCGCAGAGCTGACCAGTGACAATTATAGTCTGCGATCAGTCTAATAGGACCTTGCACAGGTTTCTCCTTTGGTATCAGGAGTTGCTCACGATTTTGGTGGGCTGCTTCATTCAGAGCCCTTTTTATGACTCTCTTCGAGTACCCCCTGTCTTCAAAACGTTTTTTCATTTCTTGTGCATGCTCATAATATTTTGTTTTTGTTGAGCAGTTGCGGCGTAATCTGAGAAACTGTCCCTTGGGTATTCCTTTTTTAAGGTGGTCAGGATGGTGGCTAGTTGCAAGAAGCAAACTGTTGGTTGCCGTCGCTTTACGGAAGTTCTCAGTTTCAATTAGACCCTGATTAAGATTTATTTTAATGTCCAAAAAGGAAATTTCCTTCCTACTGGACTGCAATGTAAGAAGGATATTTATATATAAAATATAATAACGATATTAACTATATTAACCCTAATATAATTAGGGTTAATATATATATATATATCTATATTAACTATATTAACCCTAATATAATTAGGGTTAATATAGTTAATATAGCTGGCCGCGGTGTAGGGGGATTAGATTAGGGGTTAATGTATTTAATATAGCTGGCGGCGGTATAGGGGGATTAGATTAGGGGTTAATGTAATTAATATAGCTGGCGGCGGTGTAGGGGGATTAAATTAGGGGTTAATGTAATTAATATAGCTGGCGGCGGTGTAGGGGGATTAAATTAGGGGTTAATAATTTTAATATAGCTGGCGGTGGGGTAGGAGCTCACATTAGGGGGTAGGTAATATAGATGGCGGCGGTGTAAGGGGCTCACATTAGGGGGTAGGTAATGTAAATGGCGGCGGTGTAAGGGGCTCACATTAGGGGGTAGGTAATGTAGATGGCGGCGGTGTAAGGGGCTCACATTAGGGGGTAGGTAATGTAGATGGCTGCGGTGTAAGGGGCTCACATTAGGGGGTAGGTAATGTAGATGGCGGCGGTGTAAGGGGCTCACATAGGGGGTAGGTAATGTAGATGGCGGCGGTGTAAGGGGCTCACATTAGGGGGTAGGTAATGTAGATGGCGGCGGTGTAAGGGGCTCACATTAGGGGGTAGGTAATGTAGATGGCGGCGGTGTAAGGGGCTCACATTAGGGGGTAGGTAATGTAGATGGCGGCGGTGTAAGGGGCTCACATTAGGGGGTAGGTAATGTAGATGGCGGCGGTGTAAGGGGCTCACATTAGGGGGTAGGTAATGTAGATGGCGGCGGTGTAAGGGGCTCACATTAGGGGGTAGGTAATATAGATGGCGGCAGTGTAAGGGGCTCACATTAGGGGGTAGGTAATATAGATGGCGGCAGTGTAAGGGGCTCACATTAGGGGGTAGGTAATATAGATGGCGGCGGTGTAAGAGGCTCACATTAGGGGGTATGTAATGTAGCTGGCGACGGTGTAGGGGGATCACATTAGAGGGTTATACTTTTAATGTAGGTGGCGGCGGGGTCCGGGAGTGGCGGTTTAGGGGTTAATACATTTTTTATTGTTAGGATATTGGTAAGTTACACTGAGCGCCAAATGCTAAGGACCCTTTGCTTTAATAAATTGACCCCTAGCGGTCAAATAGATATGGATAATCAGATACGAGGTAATTAAAGCGCCAAAAACCAAATGGCCGGGTCTGGGGTATATAAAATTAAGTCAGTTTATTAGTACACATACATAAAAGTTAACATTACGTTAATCATAAAATCAAAAAATATAAAAAATAATCAAGGATCCAAGATTTTACAATGAGTTAAAATCAGAAATAAAAACAATTGTTTACTTATACAATATTTTCCGGATTTGTGAGTGGATCAGTGTAGGTGGTTCTTCTAGAGAGACACTTCTTTGTCTATCTAAAGCTAGCTAAATGTCTTGCATCATGTGGTAATTATGATGTATAATATTACTAGTTGTGCAATATTATTTTGGTCTCCCAATAGACTCCCATATATATATATTATTATTTTTTTAACACTATCAAACACTCCTTACTCACATCAAGTTAATTGGGAGTCTATTGGGAGACCAAAATAATATTGCACAACTAGTAATATTATACATCATAATTACCACATGATGCAAGACATTTAGCTAGCTTTAGATAGACAAAGAAGTGTCTCTCCAGAAGAACCACCTACACTGATCCACTCACAAATCCGGAAAATATTGTATAAGTAAACAATTGTTTTTATTTCTGATTTTAACTCATTGTAAAATCTTGGATCCTTGATTATTTTTTATATTTTTTGATTTTATGATTAACGTAATGTTAACTTTTATGTATGTGTACTAATAAACTGACTTAATTTTATATACCCCAGACCCGGCCATTTGGTTTTTGGCGCTTTAATTACCTCGTATCTGATTTTATTGTTAGGATAGTAAGGGGGGATAGCGGATAGAGGGTTAGACGCGTTGGGCTATGTTTGGGAGGCGTGTTAGACAGTATGGGTGATTTTATAACTTAGTCAGGTTTTGTAGGCACCGGCAGTTTCTAAAGTGCCGTAAGTCACTGGCGACTCCAGAAATTTGTACTTACGCAGATTTCTGGACATCGCTGGTTTATCCGACTTACGGCACTTTACCCTCTGACGGTGCCGTATATGGGATAGCTCGAGTTGCGAGCTGAAACTACGGGCAGCGGGGGTTCCCTCGCTTGCGCCGCAAACTACGATCTATATCGGATCGCGCCCATGATTCTTCTTAGAGCATAAACAAAAGACAATGTCCGGTAAACAAGCTTTAACAGAATGGATAGAGACGAAATTTGATCCTTTAAAGAACTTGCTGTAGGTCCCTTATCAAGACTCACGTAGAAAAAGAAGTATTCTTGGAATTTGCACAGAATTGAGAACATAAAGAAAGATAAACCTTCCACACCTTGTGTTAAATCTTTCTAGTAACAGGTTTACAAACCTGAATAAGTATCAATAACCAAATTATAGAAGCATCTGGGTAAGAATCAACTGTTTAATTTCCACGCAGTTAGGTTGAGAGATTGGAGGTTTTGGTAGAAAAATGGACCCCGAGATAGGTCAGATCTCAGAGTTAGACTCCATGGAGTCGCCCTGGACATTCCCACCAGATCTACGTTCTGCAACCGAAATAGATATCTGGTGTTCCCCACCTGGTCACGACATGGTTGAACACCTCTTGATTTAGAGACCATTCCAGTGAAGAGTCTGATGACTCAAGTAATCAGTCTCCCAGTTGTCCACTCCTGGTATATGACTGGCTGATATCACACACTGATATTTTCCGCCCAAGACAGAATGCGAGAAACCTCCTGGATGGTTAAGGACCTCCATGTTCCCCCTTAATGATTTATGTACGCTACTGTTGTCCCATTGCCCGATTGAAATCTAATAAATGGGAATGAACTGAGAATCGGCACAGCCTGCAAAGCATTGAAAATTGCAGAGCTCTTAGAATATTAGAATATAGTATCGAAGATGGTGGTGACCAGTGAGGGTGAGGCAGAGCTGTTTGGAAAGGAACAGGTAGGGATTCAGGGGGCGGGAGGGTAATATCTACACTAAAGCTAAATTTAACCTTACAATCTACCCTTTCACTGCCTGGAATAATAAAAAGTGTGGTTTATGAAATATACCAAAATAGGCATAGATCAATACCTTGGGTTGTTAGATATATATATATATATATATATATATATATATATATATATATATATATATATATATATATATATATATATATATATATATATATATATATATATATATATATATATATATATATATATATATATATATATCTCAAGGCTCTATTCTTTTTTTATTTAAATGAAGTGATACAAAAAAATGTTTTTAAAAAATTACCGTTATTTTGGGCAAGTTCTTCTCTGAAAGTCCTGGTAGTAAAGGGGCAAAAGTGACATGAAACCAAAAATGTTTCTTTCCTCAGAGAGTGTACAATTAAAAAAAAAAAAAAAAACTTTCCAATTCACTTATAATATACGTTGCTTAGTTCTCTTGGTATCCTCTGTTGAAAAGCATACCTAGGTATGCTCAGAGCTGCTGATGTGTTGACTGCACATATATATGCCTCTTGTCAATGACTTATTTATGTGTTCAGTCAGCTCTCAGTAGTGCATTTAAGCTTCTTCAACAAAGGATACCAAGAGAATGAAGCAAATTTGATCGTAGAAGTAAATTAGAAAGTTGATTAAAAGTATTCTCTGTCTGAATCATAAACAAAACAAAAAATAGGTGTGGTTCTATGTCCAATGACACTATCGGTAGCCATGTCACTGGCTAAACTGCTGCAAAAATTCTGAAAAACCTTGACAGTCTTGGGGATGGAGAGTGGAGCCTCAAGAGAGGGCATTCTACAGTAAATTTGAATGTTTATTTTTTAATGCAGTGCAGGTAGTGAAATATACATTGCATGTATTATGAAGACAAGCAGTTTTTAATTCGCAAAAGAAAAACCTTGTGCTTATCACCCTTTAAAACAAGAGATAGCATTCATTAGAAGCGTTTTTCCTAACTAAAAAATATACCGCAAACATGTTCAAAATATTTGAAGTATAATCTAAAGAATAAATATTATGTACACGCATTGCTCTCTCATAAAGTATATCGTAGAGGCAAATATATATGGGGACATACTAAACTGCATATTGGGATGATTGGGATGATGGGATGATTGGCTGCAATGCTAAACACTATCACTAGATGTCATTATACTTTCTACACACATTCATGGTAATGACTCTGCTGTAACTCAAAATATGTTCTTTTCTGCACTGCTTGATACTAAGTTGCAAACAGTAGTTGCAAATGTTTAACTATTCACTTGCTGACATATATACAGTTGTATAATGGAATCACATTAAATAATATAATAGAAAAATACTTTTGTGGGACTACATTACTAATTTAATATAGTACATGTATGTGCAAAGCAACACATTTAACCTGTTTTGATAGGAACCTGTGAATAGATGTTTTAAACATGGGGATTATGGGTTACACATGCCAAGGAAAATTGTAATTTCTGATAAGAATATGGTTATAACTATTTTTCTACATGGGGATTATGGGTGAAATATCATGGTTACACATGCAGAAGAACACATTTGACCTGTTTCTGATAGGAATATGGTTCTAATTATTTTTCTACATGGGGATTATGGGTGAAATACCATGGTTACACTTGCAGAAGAACACATTTCACCTGTTTCTGATAGGAATATGGTTATAATTATTTTTATACATGGGGATTATGGGTGAAATACCATGGTTACACTTGCAGAAGAACACATTTGACCTGTTTCTGATAGGAATATGGATATAATTCTTTTTATACATGGGGATTATGGGTGAAATATCATGGTTACACATGCAGAAGAACACATTTGACCTGTTTCTGATAGGAATATGGTTCTAATTATTTTTTCTACATGGGATTATGGGTGAAATATCATGGTTACACATGCAGAAGAACACATTTCACCTGTTTCTGATAAGAATATGGTTCTAATTATTTTTATACATAGGGATTATGGGTGAAATATCCATGGTTACACATGCAGAGGAACACATTTGACCTGTTTCTGATAGGAATATGGTTCTAATTATTTTTCTACATGGGGATTATGGGTGAAATATCATGGTTACACATGCAGAAGAACACATTTGACCTGTTTCTGATAAGAATATGGTTCTAATTATTTTTATACATGGGGATTATGGGTGAAATATCATGGTTACACATGCAGAAGAACACATTTGACCTGTTTCTGATAGGAATATGGTTCTAATTATTTTTATACATGGGGATTATGGGTGAAATATCATGGTTACACATGCAGAAGAACACATTTGACCTGTTTCTGATAGGAATATGGTTCT
>NW_026512515.1:0-40976 GCF_027579735.1 Bombina bombina | reverse complement strand
GAATGGGAAAGAATGCCAAAGAACAAGCTTCTAGCAACCAGAAGCAATAAAAAATGAGACTTAAATAATGTGGAGACAAAAGTGACGCCCATATTTTTTCGCGCCAAATAAGACGCCCACATTATTTGGCGCCTAAATGCTTTTTGGCGCCAAAAATGACGCCACATCCGGAACGCCAACATTTTTGGCGCGAAATAACGTCAAAGAATGACGCAACTTCCGGCGACACGTATGACGCCGGAAACGGAAATAGAATTTTTGCGCCAAAAAAGTCCGCGCCAAGAATGACGCAATAAAATGAAGCATTTTCAGCCCCCGCGAGCCAAACAGCCCACAGGGAAAAAGTCAAATTTTAAGGTAAGAAAAAATGGTCAAATCAAAATGCATTATCCCAAATATGAAACTGACTGTCTGAAAATAAGGAAAGTTGAACATTCTGAGTCAAGGCAAATAAATGTTTGAATACATATATTTAGAACTTTATAAACAAAGTGCCCAACCATAGCTTGGAGTGTCACAGAAAATAAGACTTACTTACCCCAGGACACTCATCTACATATAGCAGATAGCCAAACCAGTACTGAAACGAGAATCAGCAGAGGTAATGGTATATATAAGAGTATATCGTCGATCTGAAAAGGGAGGTAAGAGATGAATCTCTACGACCGATAACAGAGAACCTATGAAATAGACCCCTTAGAAGGAGATCACTGCATTCAAATAGGCAATACTCTCCTCACATCCCTCTGACATTCACTGCACGCTGAGAGGAAAACCGGGCTCCAACTTGCTGCGGAGCGCATATCAACGTAGAATCTAGCACAAACTTACTTCACCACCTCCATCGGAGGCAAAGTTTGTAAAACTGAATTGTGGGTGTGGTGAGGGGTGTATTTATAGGCATTTTGAGGTTTGGGAAACTTTGCCCCTCCTGGTAGGAATGTATATCCCCATACGTCACTAGCTCATGGACTCTTGCTAATTACATGAAAGAAACTCCCTTTCCCCCAGTAATAGTTGAAATAACAGAATCCAGCTAAGAACCAAATAAATTATTATTGGAAAGAAAGAGATAGTAATCTAGACTTAGATGTCATATCAGCATTCCAAGATTTAAGCCACAAAGCTCTTCTAGCTAAAATAGCTAAAGACATGGATCTAACATCAATTTTGATAATATCAAAAATTGCATCACAAATAAAATGATTAGCATATTGCAGTAAGCAAATAATATTAGATATGTCAGAATCCAATTCATGTTGCGCTAAATTCTCCAACCAGAAAGTTGATGCAGCCGCAACATCAGCCAAAGAAATTGCAGGTCTGAGAAGATGACCTGAATATAAATAGGCTTTCCTTAGATAAGATTCAAGTTTCCTATCTAAAGGATCCTTAAAGGAAGTACTATCTTCCATAGGAATAGTGGTACGTTTAGCAAGAGTAGAAATAGCCCCATCAACTTTGGGGACTTTTTCCCAAAACTCTATAGAATTTGCTGGTAATGGATACAATTTTTTAAACCTTGAAGAAGGAATAAAAGTACCTGGCTTATTCCATTCCCTAGAAATCATATCAAAAATAGCCTCAGGAATAGGAAAACCCCCTGGAGAAACCACAGGAGGTTTAAAAACAGCATTTAAACGTTTATTAGACTGAACGTCAAGAGGACTGGTTACCTCAATATCCAAAGTAATTAACACTTCTTTTAATAAAGAACGCATATACTCTATTTTAAATAAATAAGTAGATTTGTCAGTGTCAATGTCTGAGGAAGGATCTTCTGTATCAGATAGATCCTCATCAGAGGAGGATAAATTATTATGTTGTTGGTCATTTGAAATTTCATCAACTGAATGAGAAGTTTTAAAAGACCTTTTGCGTTTATTAGAAGGTGGAAATGCAGACAAAGCCTTCTGAATAGAATCAGTAACAAATTCTTTAAAATTCATAGGTATATCATGTACATTAGAAGTTGAAGGAACTGCAACTGGCAATGTACTATTACTGATGGACACACTATCTGCATGTAAAAGTTTATCATGACAACTATTACAAATGACATTCGGAGAAATAATTTCCACGATCTTACAACAAATGCACTTAGCTTTGGTAGAACCAATGTCAGGCAGCAAAGTTCCAGCAGATACTTCTGAGGCAGGATCAGATTGAGACATCTTGCAAAATGTAAAAGAAAAAACAACATATAAAGCAAAATGATCAATTTCCTTATATGACAGTTTCAGGAATGGGAAAAAATGCAAATAGCATAGCCCTCTGATAGAGGAAAAAGGCAATAGGCAAACATCAATGGGGTATTAAAACAATGAAAAAATTTGGCGCCAAGTATGACGCACAAAATAACTGAAATTTGTTTGGCGCCAACAATAACCGGAAATGACACAATTGCGTCACTAACAACGCAAGCGTGTGTAAGGCTTCGGCGTCAACTACGACGCCGGAAATAATGAAGTTGCGTCACACACGTATTTTTCGCACCAAAAAAATCTAGCTCCAAAAATGATGCAATAAAGTCTAGCATTTGGCGCACCCGCGGGCCTAATACCGCCCGCAATTTGCAAGAAAAAAAGTAGTCAATTTAGAAAAAAAGACTAAACCCCAGGTAAGAAAAAAAAATTCTTAAAATGTTTATTTTCCCCAAATATGAAACTGACAGTCTGCAGAAGGAAATACATGAACCTGACTCATGGCAAATATAAGTACAATACATATATTTAGAACTTTATATAAATGCATAAAGTGCCAAACCATAGCTGGGGTGCCTTGAGTAACAAAAAACACCCATCCACATATAGCAGATAGCCAAACCAGTACTGAAACAGTTATCAGTAGAGGTAATGGTAAATTGAGAGTATATCGTCGATCTGAAAAGGGAGGTAGGAGATGAATCTCTATGACCGATAACAGAGAACCTATGAAATAGACCCCAGTTAGGGAAATCATCGTATTCAATAGGTGATACTCCCTTCACGTCCCTCTGACATTCGCTGTACTCTGAGAGGAATCGGGCTTCAATAATGCTGATAAAGCGCATATCAACGTAGAAATCTTAGCACAAACTTACTTCACCACCTCCATAGGAGGCAAAGTTTGTAAAACTGAATTGTGGGTGTGGTGAGGGGTGTATTTATAGGCATTTTGAGGTTTGGGAAACTTTGCCCCTCCTGGTAGGATTGTATATCCCATACGTCACTAGCTCATGGACTCTTGTCAATTACATGAAAGAAATTTCTGCTCACCCACAATTATTTCTAGTTAGGGGGGATTTCTTCCTCCAGAGGCATGGGACAGCGATGGGGGCAAAATTTGCCCCCTCCTATGCCAACCTGTTCATGGGTTGGTCGGAGCTGTCCCACGTTTTTGGAGGGGGGAACCCCTTCAGACAAGAAATCTTGTGGTATGGGCGTTTCATTGGTGATCTGCTCTTCGTATGGAGGGGCACTGAGGAAGACACGGGTAGTTTTGTTACCTACCTTAATGCTAATGAGGTGGGCATCAGTTTTACCTCTGAATCCCATGAGACTGAGATTAATTTCCTTGACCTCATTCTTATGGGGGTTCCAAACGAGGGTATAGAGACGAAAGTCTAACGAAAACCCATATCAGGCAACTTCCTCCTTCATGCCTCAAGTCCTCAAAGAGTATTCAACGGAGTGGCGAAGGGTCAATTCATACACCTGAAAAGGAATTGCACGAATTATGCCAAGCATGAAAAACAAGCTGATAACCTAACTGAGAGGCTGAAGGAGAGAGGCTATAAGTGCTCCTCCATACAAAAAGCTAGAAGAGTAGTTAAAATACTAGATAGGAATAGACTTCTAGATAGGTCCAACAAAGAGCGTTACCCAGGTGCAGGAAGCACCAGTAGTAAAGTTCTGTTCATCACAGAATATTCCCATCAATATTCCCAAATATGTGGAATAGTAAGGAAACACTTTCCACTGATTGGTCTCCAAGAAGTAGTGGAAGAAGGACTTAGATTTGCTTAAAGGAGGGGTTTGACGATTTGTAATATTGTGGCGGCCACAAAATTAAAAACCACAGTGGAGGATAATTCCTCCTGGCTCAGAATTAATGGGATGCATCGCTGTAACCACATGACTTGCGTAGCTTGTGCCAAAGAAAAAAACCATAATTTATGTAAGAACTTACCTGATAAATTCATTTCTTTCATATTAGCAAGAGTCCATGAGCTAGTGACGTATGGGATATACATTCCTACCAGGAGGGGCAAAGTTTCCCAAACCTTAAAATGCCTATAAATACACCCCTCACCACACCCACAATTCAGTTTAACGAATAGCCAAGAAGTGGGGTGATAAGAAAAAAGTGCGAAAGCATATAAAATAAGGAATTGGAATAATTGTGCTTTATACAAAAAAATCAAAACCACCACAAAAAAGGGCGGGCCTCATGGACTCTTGCTAATATGAAAGAAATTAATTTATCAGGTAAGTTCTTACATAAATTATGTTTTCTTTCATGTAATTAGCAAGAGTCCATGAGCTAGTGACATATGGGATAATGATTACCCAAGATGTGGATCTTTCCACGCAAGAGTCACTAGAGAGGGAGGGATAAAATAAAGACAGCCAATTCCTGCTGAAAATAATCCACACCCAGAATAAAAACTGAATTGTGGGTGTGGTGAGGGGTGTATTTATAGGCATTTTAAGGTTTGGGAAACTTTGCCCCTCCTGGTAGGAATGTATATCCCATACGTCACTAGCTCATGGACTCTTGCTAATTACATGAAAGAAAAACAGAATTTATGCTTACCTGATAAATTACTTTCTCTTGCGGTGTATCCAGTCCACGGATTCATCCTTACTTGTGGGATATTCTCATTCCCTACAGGAATTGGCACAGAGAGCACACAGCAGAGCTGTCCATATAGCTCCCCCCCTAGCTCCATCCCCCAGTCATTCGACCGAAGGCTAGGAGAAAAGGAGAAACCATAGGGTGCAGTGGTGACTGTAGTTTAAACAAAAGTTTTTTAACCTGACTTAATTGCCAGGGCGGGCCGTGGACTGGATACACCGCAAGAGAAAGTAATTTATCAGGTAAGCATAAATTCTGTTTTCTCTTGCAAGGTGTATCCAGTCCACGGATTCATCCTTACTTGTGGGATACCAATACCAAAGCTTTAGGACACGGATGAAGGGAGGGAACAAGACAGGTAACCTAAACGGAAAGCACCACTGCTTGCAAAACTTTTCTCCCAAAAATAGCCTCCGAAGAAGCAAAAGTATCGAATTTGTAAAATTTGGCAAAAGTATGCAGTGAAAACCAAGTCGCTGCCTTACAAATCTGTTCAACAGAAGCCTCATTCTTGAAAGCCCATGTGGAAGCCACAGCTCTGGTGGAATGAGCTGTAATTCGTTCAGGAGGCTGCTGCCCAGCAGTCTCATAAGCCAATCGGATGATGCTTTTCTGCCAGAAGGAAAGAGAGGTAGCAGTTGCTTTCTGACCTCTCCTCTTACCAGAATAAACGACAAACAAGGATGATGTTTCTCTGAAATCTTTAGTTGCTTGTAAATAGAATTTCAAAGCACGAACCACATCAAGATTGTGTAATAGCCGTTCCTTCTTAGAAGCTGGATTAGGACACAGGGAAGGAACAATGATTTCCTGGTTAATATTCTTATTAGAAACAACCTTAGGAAGAAAACCAGGTTTGGTACGTAAAACTACCTTATCTGCATGGAACACCAGATAGGGTGAATTACACTGCAAAGCAGACAATTCAGAAACTCTTCGAGCAGAAGATATAGCTACCAAAAACAAAACTTTCCAAGATAATAACTTAATATCTATGGAATGTAAAGGTTCAAACGGAACCCCTTGAAGAACTGAAAGAACTAAATTTAGACTCCATGGCGGAGCAACTGGTTTATAGACAGGCTTGATTCTGACTAAAGCCTGAGCAAATGCTTGAACGTCTGGTACCTCCGCCAGACGCTTGTGCAAAAGAATAGTCAGAGCAGATATCTGTCCCTTTAAGGAACTAGCTGACAAACCTTTCTCCAATCCTTCTTGCAGAAAAGACAATATCCTTGGAATCCTAATCTTACTCCACGAGTAACCCTTGGATTCACACCAACAAAGATATTTCCGCCATATCTTATGGTAAATTTTCCTGGTGACAGGCTTTCTAGCCTGAATTAGAGTATCTATAACTGATTCAGAGAAACCACGCTTAGATAGAATTAAGCGTTCAATCTCCAAGCAGTCAGCCACAGAGAAACTAGATTTGGATGCTTGAATGGACCCTGTATTAGAAGATCCTGCCTCATTGGCAGTGTCCATGGTGGGACAGATGACATGTCCACTAGGTCTGCATACCAAGTCCTGCGTGGCCACGCAGGCGCTATCAGAATTACCGAAGCCTTCTCCTGCTTGATTCTGGCTACCAGACGAGGGAGAAGGGGAAACGGTGGAAAGACATAAGCCAGATTGAAGGACCAAGGCGCTACTAGAGCATCTATCAATGCCGCCTTGGGGACCCTGGACCTGGATCCGTAGAGAGGAAGTTTGGAGTTCTGACGGGACGCCATCAGATCCAATTCTGGAATGCCCCATAGCTGGGTCAGCTGAGCAAAAACCTCCGGGTTGAGTTCCCACTCCCCCGGGTGAAAAGTCTGACAACTTAGAAAATCCGCCTCCCAGTTGTCTACTTCTGGGATGTGAATTGCAGATAGATGGCAGGAGTGATCCTCCGCCCACCTGATTATTTTGGTGACTTCCTTCATCGCTAGGGAACTCTTTGTTCCCCCCTGATGATTGATATACGCCACAGTCGTGATGTTGTCCGACTGAAATCTGATGAATTTGGCCGCCGCTAGTTGAGGCCATGCCTGAAGCGAGTTGAATATCGCTCTCAGTTCCAAAATGTTTATTGGGAGAAGAGACTCTTCCAGAGACCATAAGCCCTGAGCTTTCAGGGAGTCCCAGACCGCCCCCCAGCCTAACAGACTGGCATCGGTCGTTACAATGATCCACTCCGGTCTGCGGAAGCATATTCCCTGAGACAGGTGATCCTGAGACAACCACCAGAGAAGAGATTCTCTGGTTTTCTGGTCCAGTTGTATTTGAGGAGACAAATCTGCATAATCTCAATTCCACTGTTTGAGCATGCACAGTTGCAGTGGTCTTAGATGTATCCGGCCACAAGGGACTACGTCCATTGCCGCTACCATTAATCCGATTACCTCCATGCACTGAGCTACAGATGGCCGAGGAATGGAATGAAGAACTCAGCAAGTAGTTAAAAGCTTTAATTTTCTGATCTCTGTCAGAAATATTTTCATTTCTACTGAGTCTATTAATGTTCCCAGGAAGGGAATCCTTGTGAGCGAGGACAGAGAACTTTTTTCGGTGTTCACCTTCCACCCGTGAGACCTTAGAAAGGCCAAAACAATCTCCGTATGAGCCTTGGCTCTGGGAAATGACGACGCCTGTATTAAGATGTCGTCCAAATAAGGTGCTACTGCAATGCCCCGCGGTCTTAGTACCGCCAGAAGGGACCCTAGCACTTTACCCTCACTTTACCCTCCCGTGGAGATGCCTGCTAGAGCGGCAAAGAGAATGACAGGGGGTGGAGCTAGGGGGGGAGCTATATGGACAGCTCTGCTGTGTGCTCTCTTTGCCACTTCCTGTAGGGAATGAGAATATCCCACAAGTAAGGATGAATCCGTGGACTGGATACACCTTGCAAGAGAAAGTCAATTTATGCTTACCTGATAAATTAATTTCTTTTACAATATGACGAGTCCACGGATTTCATCCTTACTTGTGGGATATTAACCTCCTGCTAAAAGGAAGTGGCAAAGAGCACCACAGCAGGGCTGTATATATAGTCCCTCCCTTCCCCTCCACCCTCAGTCATTCGGTCGAAGGTATAGGAAGAGAAAAGGAAAGGCTAAAAGGTGCAGAGGTGACTGAAGTTTACAAAAAATATAAAGAAAAACTGTCTTAAAAAGAACAGGGTGGGCCGTGGACTTGTCATATCATAAAAGGAATTAATTTATCAGGTACACATAAATTTACTTTTCTTTTACAAAGATATGACGAGTCCACAGATTTCATCCTTACTTGTGGGATACCAATACCAAAGCAAAAGGACACGGATGAAAGGGAGGGACAAGACAGGAACCTAAACGGAAGGCACCACTGCTTGAAGAACCTTTCTCCCAAAAATAGCCTCAGAAGAAGCAAAAGTATCAAATTTGTAAAATTTGGAAAAACTGTGAAGGGACGACCAAGTCGCAGCCTTACAAATCTGTTCAACAAATGCATCGCTTTTAAAAGCCCATGTGGAAGCCACAGCCCTAGTAGAATGAGCCGTAATTCTTTCAGGAGGCTGTTGTCCAGCAGTCTCATATGCCAGGCGGATGATACTTCTCAGCCAAAAAGAAAGAGAGGTAGCCATAGTTTTCTGACCCCTACGCTTTCCAGAATAAACAATGAATAATGAAGATGATTGACGGAAATCCTTAGTAGCCTGTAAGTAAAACTTTAAGGCACGGACCACATCCAAATTATGCAACATACACTCCTTCTTAGAAGAAGGGTTAGGACATAAGGAAAAAACAATCATTTCCTAATTAATATTCTTATTTGAAACAACCTTAGGCCTAGATTTGGAGTTCGGCGGTAGCCGTCAAAACCAGCGTTAGAGGCTCCTAACGCTGGTTTTGGCCGCCCGCTGGTATTTGGAGTCAGTGATTAAAGGGTCTAACGCTCACTTTTCAGCCGCGACTTTTCCATACCGCAGATCCCCCTACGCCATTTGCGTAGCCTATATTTTCAATGGGATCTTTCTAACGCTGGTATTTAGAGTCGTTTCTGAAGTGAGCGTTAGAGCTCTAACGACAAGATTCCAGCCGCCTGAAAATAGCAGGAGTTAAGAGCTTTCTGGCTAACGCCGGTTTATAAAGCTCTTAACTACTGTACCCTAAAGTACACTAACACCCATAAACTACCTATGTACCCCTAAACCGAGGTCCCCCCACACCGCCGCCACTCGATTAAAATTTTTAACCCCTAATCTGCCGACCGCCACCTACGTTATACTTATGTACCCCTAATCTGCTGCCCCTAACCCCGCCGACCCCTGTATTACATTTATTAACCCCTAACTTGCCCCCCACAACGTCGCCGCCAGCTACTTAAAATAATTAACCCCTAATCTTCCGACCGCAAATCGCCGCCACCTACGTTATCCCTATGTACCCCTAATCTGCTGCCCTAACATCGCCGACCCCTATATTATATTTATTAACCCCTAATCTGCCCCCCTCAACGTCGCCGACACCTGCCTACACTTATTAACCCCTAATCTGCCGAGCGGACCTGAGCGCTACTATAATAAATGTATTAACCCCTAATCCGCCTCACTAACCCTATCATAAATAGTATTAACCCCTAATCTGCCCTCCCTAACATCGCCGACACCTAACTTCAATTATTAACCCCTAATCTGCCGACCGGAGCTCACCGCTATTCTAATAAATGGATTAACCCCCAAAGCTAAGTCTAACCCTAACACTAACACCCCCCTAAGTTAAATATAATTTTTATCTAACGAAATAAATTAACTCTTATTAAATAAATTATTCCTATTTAAAGCTAAATACTTACCTGTAAAATAAATCCTAATATAGCTACAACATAAATTATAATTATATTATAGCTATTTTAGGATTAATATTTATTTTACAGGCAACTTTGTTATTATTTTAACCAGGTAAAATAGCTATTAAATAGTTAAGAACTATTTAATAGTTACCTAGTTAAAATAATAACAAATTTACCTGTAAAATAAATCCTAACCTAAGTTATAATTAAACCTAAACCTACCCTATCAATAAAATAATTAAATAAACTACCTACAATTACCTACAATTAACCTAACACTACACTATCAATAAATTAATTAAACACAATTCCTACAAATAAATACAATTAAATAAACTAGCTAAAGTACAAAAAATAAAAAAGAACTAAGTTACAGAAAATAAAAAAATATTTACAAACATAAGAAAAATATTACAACAATTTTAAACTAATTACACCTACTCTAAGCCCCCTAATAAAATAACAAAGCCCCCCAAAATAAAAAATTCCCTACCCTATTCTAAATTAAAAAAGTTACAAGCTCTTTTACCTTACCAGCCCTGAACAGGGCCCTTTGCGGGGCATGCCCCAAGAATTTCAGCTCTTTTGCCTGTAAAAAAAAACATACAATACCCCCCCCCCCAACATTACAACCCACCACCCACATACCCCTAATCTAACCCAAACCCCCCTTAAATAAACCTAACACTAAGCCCCTGAAGATCTTCCTACCTTGTCTTCACCATCCAGGTATCACCGATCCGTCCTGGCTCCAAGATCTTCATCCAACCCAAGCGGGGGTTGGCGATCCATAATCCAAAGTCTTCCTCCTATCCGGCAAGAAGAGGACATCCGGACCGGCAAACATCTTCTCCAAGCGGCATCTTCGATCTTCTTCCATCCGGAGCGAAGCGGCAGGATCCTGAAGACCTCCAGCGCGGAACATCCATCCGGACCGACGACTGAACGACGAATGACTGTTCCTTTCAGGGACGTCATCCAAGATGGCGTCCCTCGAATTCCGATTGGCTGATAGGATTCTATCAGCCAATCGGAATTAAGGTAGGAATTTTCTGATTGGCTGATGGAATCAGCCAATCAGAATCTAGTTCAATCCGATTGGCCGATCCAATCAGCCAATCAGATTGAGCTCGCATTCTATTGGCTGATCGGAACAGCCAATAGAATGCGAGCTCAATCTGATTGGCTGATTGGATCAGCCAATCGGATTGAACTTGATTCTGATTGGCTGATTCCATCAGCCAATCAGAAAATTCCTACCTTAATTCCGATTGGCTGATAGAATCCTATCAGCCAATCGGAATTCGAGGGACGCCATCTTGGATGACGTCCCTTAAAGGAACAGTCATTCGTCGTTCAGTCGTCGGTCCGGATGGATGTTCCGCGCTGGAGGTCTTCAGGATCCTGCCGCTTCGCTCCGGATGGAAGAAGATCGAAGATGCCGCTTGGAGAAGATGTTTGCCGGTCCGGATGTCCTCTTCTTGCCGGATAGGAGGAAGACTTTGGAGCCTCTTCTGGACCGGATTATGGATCGCCAACCCCCGCTTGGGTTGGATGAAGATCTTGGAGCCAGGACGGATCGGTGATACCTGGATGGTGAAGACAAGGTAGGAAGAACTTCAGGGGCTTAGTGTTAGGTTTATTTAAGGGGGGTTTGGGTTAGATTAGGGGTATGTGGGTGGTGGGTTGTAATGTTGGGGGGGGGGTATTGTATGTTTTTTTTTACAGGCAAAAGAGCTGAAATTCTTGGGGCATGCCCCGCAAAGGGCCCTGTTCAGGGCTGGTAAGGTAAAAGAGCTTGTAACTTTTTTAATTTAGAATAGGGTAGGGAATTTTTTATTTTGGGGGGCTTTGTTATTTTATTAGGGGGCTTAGAGTAGGTGTAATTAGTTTAAAATTGTTGTAATATTTTTCTTATGTTTGTAAATATTTTTTTATTTTCTGTAACTTAGTTCTTTTTTATTTTTTGTACTTTAGCTAGTTTATTTAATTGTATTTATTTGTAGGAATTGTGTTTAATTAATTTATTGATAGTGTAGTGTTAGGTTAATTGTAGGTAATTGTAGGTAGTTTATTTAATTATTTTATTGATAGGGTAGTGTTAGGTTTAATTATAACTTAGGTTAGGATTTATTTTACAGGTAAATTTATTATTATTTTAACTAGGTAACTATTAAATAGCTATTGTACCTGGTTAAAATAATAACAAAGTTGCCTGTAAAATAAATATTAATCCTAAAATAGCTATAATATAATTATAATTTATGTTGTAGCTATATTAGGATTTATTTTACAGGTAAGTATTTAGCTTTAAATAGGAATAATTTATTTAATAAGAGTTAATTTATTTCGTTAGATAGAAATTATATTTAACTTAGGGGGGTGTTAGTGTTAGGGTTAGACTTAGCTTTAGGGGTTAATCCATTTATTAGAATAGCGGTGAGCTCCGGTCGGCAGATTAGGGGTTAATAATTGAAGTTAGGTGTCGGCGATGCTAGGGAGGGCAGATTAGGGGTTAATACTATTTATGATAGGGTTAGTGAGGCGGATTAGGGGTTAATACATTTATTATAGTAGCGCTCAGGTCCGCTCGGCAGATTAGGGGTTAATAAGTGTAGGCAGGTGTCGGCGACGTTGAGGGGGGCAGATTAGGGGTTAATAAATATAATATAGGGGTCGGCGGTGTTAGGGGCAGCAGATTAGGGGTACATAGGTATAATGTAGGTGGCGGCGGTTTACGGAGCGGCACATTAGGGGTTTAAAAAAATATGCAGGGGTCAGCGATAGCGGGGGCGGCAGATTAGGGGTTAATAAGTGTAAGGCTAGGGGTGTTTAGACTCGGGGTACATGTTAGAGTGTTAGGTGCAGACGTAGGAAGTGTTTCCCCATAGCAAACAATGGGGCTGCGTTAGGAGCTGAACGCTGCTTTTTTGCAGGTGTTAGGTTTTTTTTTCAGCTCAAACAGCCCCATTGCTTCCTATGGGGGAATCGTGCACGAGCACGTTTTTGAGGCCGGCCGCGTCCGTAAGCAACTCTGGTATCGAGAGTTGCTTTTGCGGTAAAAATGCTCTACGCTCCTTTTTTGGAGCCTAACGCAGCATTTGTTTGAACTCTCGATACCAGAGTTATTTTTATGGTGCGGCCAGAAAAAAGCCTGCGGAGCGTTAACAGCCCTTTTACCGCCGAACTCCAAATCTAGGCCTTAGGAAGGAATCCAGGTTTGGTATGTAACACCACCTTTCCAGAATGAAAAATGACATAAGGGGAATCACACTGTAGCGCTGAAAGCTCAGAAACTCTTCAAGCAGAAGAAATAGCAAATAAAAAAAGAACTTTCCAAGATAATTTGATATCCATGGAATGCATGGGCTCAAACGGAACCCCTTGAAGAACTCGAAGAACTAAATTCAAACTCCAGGGAGGAGTAATGGGTCTAAATACAGGCTTAATTCTAGATAGAGCCTGACAAAAAGACTGAACATCCAGCACATCTGCCAAACGTTTGTGAAACAGAATTGACAAAGCTGAAATTTGTCCCTTTAAGGAACTTGCTGATAACCCTTTCTCCAATCCTTCTTGTAGAAAAGACAGAATCCTAGGAATCCTAACTTTACTCCATGAGTAACCCTTGGATTCACACCAATAAATTTATTTACGCCATATCTTATGATAGATTTTTCTAGTGACAGGCTTTCTAGCCTGTATGAAAGTATTGATGACCGAATCAGAGAATCCTCGTTTCGATAAAATCAAGCGTTCAATCTCCACGCAGTCAGCTGCAGAGAAATTAGATTTGGATGTTGGAAAGGACCTTGAATGAGAAGGTCCTGTCTCAATGGAAGGTTCCACGGTGGCAGAAAGGACATGTCCACTAGATCCGCATACCAAGTCCTGCATGGCCACGCAGGCGCTATCAGGATCACTGAAGCTCTCTCCTGTTTTATTCGAGCAATCACACGTGGGAGGAGAGGAAACGGTGGAA
This sequence comes from Bombina bombina, assembly GCF_027579735.1. Lineage (NCBI taxonomy): Eukaryota > Metazoa > Chordata > Amphibia > Anura > Bombinatoridae > Bombina > Bombina bombina. Next base: position 27,337 of record NW_026512515.1, on the reverse strand, counting down.
ACACATAAGCTAGGCTGAACAACCAAGGCACTGCCAAGGCATCTATCAGTTCGGCCTGAGGATCCCTTGACCTGGATCCGTACCTTGGAAGCTTTGCATTCTGTCGAGATGCCATCAGATCCAATTCCGGTCTGCCCCATCGGAGAATCAATGAGGCAAATACCTCTGGGTGAAGTTCCAACTCCCTGGATGAAAAGTCTGTCGACTTAGAAAATCTGCTTCCCACTTCTCTACTCCTGGGATGTAGATTGCTGACAGATGACAACAGTGGGCCTCCGCCCAACAGATTATCTTGGATACTTCTATCATCGCTGTTCCCCCCTGATGATTGATATATGCCACAGTCGTGATGTTGTCCGACTGGAATCTAATGAATTTGGCCGAAGCCAACTGAGGCCACGCCTGAAGCGCATTGAATATTGCTCTCAGTTCCAGAAAAAACACCCTCTGCACCTCGTGGCGCCTACCTGCCCCCAGGGTACTTCGGAATGAATAGCCAACACTCCAAGCCAGAGACTACTGTCCAGGAGCAACCGGAGTTACTGCTTGCTGCTTCTCTGTCAGAAGGAAGTGCGCATCTGAGCGTGCGAAGACAAGCCCCGCCCCTTATGGCCAAAGTCGGAGTAGGCCCAAACACAACCGCATGGGAAGCGTTTTTCCATACAGCTAAGTGAAACACAAAAACACACCCCAAACACATCCCAGCAAGTCATGCTGGATATATAATAAAAAATAGCTCAATCGTTTAACTGCTTATCGATTTAAAGCCCTTATGCCTCTCCCAGTCATGTCATATCATGCCCTTATGTCAGAAATATAAAATAAAAACAAGGGACTCCAGTAACACCCTTCTGCGTAACAGGTCTACTGCTTACCCTATTCCCATATAGGGAAATAAATGCCAGCTAGTTCTGATATATCAAGTCTCTTCAGAAATAAAAGGCTGCACATACCTTAATGCTGCTTGTAGCATGAAACCGGTCTCCACACTGAAGATGTCTCATGTGTTACCTTCAGAAGTCTTGTAGAGACCAGCGTGGATCTTAGTTACAACTGCTAAGATCATCAACCTCAGGGCAGAAATCTTCTTCCATAACCCCCTGAGGAAAATAGTACACACCGGTACCATTTAAAAATAAAAAACTTCTTGATTGAAGAAAATAAAACTAACACGTCACTTTACCTCTTCCTAGTATAACACAGGCAAAGAGAATGACTGGGGGTTGATTGGAAGGGAGGGGCTATATATATATATATATATATATACACAGCTCTGATGTGGTGCTCTTTGCCACTTCCTGTTAGCAGGAGGTTAATATCCCACAAGTAAGGATGAAATCCATGGACTCGTCGTATCTTTGTAAAAACTAAATTTAAGCTTACCTGATAAATTACTTTCTTTTACGATAGGACGAGTCCACGGATTTCATCCTTACTTGTGGGATATTAACCTCCTGCTAACAGGAAGGGGCAAAGAGCAGCACAGCAGAGCTGTATATATAGCCCCTCCCCTTCCCCTCCACCCTCAGTCATTCGGCCGAAGGTATAGGAAGAGAAAACGGAAAGGCTAAAAGGTGCAGAGGTGACTGAAGTTTACAAAAAATATAAAGAAAAACTGTCTTAAAAAGAACAGGGTGGGCCGTGGACTCGTCATATCGTAAAAGAAAGTAATTTATCAGGTAAGCATAAATTTAGTTTTCTTTTACAAAGATATGACGAGTCCACGGATTTCATCCCTACTCGTGGGAAACCAATACCAAAGCAATAGGACACGGATGAAAGGGAGGGACAAGAGAGGAACCTAAACGGAAGGCACCACTGCTTGAAGAACCTTTCTCCCAAAGATAGCCTCCGAAGACGCAAAAGTATAAAATTTGGAAAATTTGGAAAAAGTGTGAAGGGACGACCAAGTCGCAGCCTTACAAATCTGTTCCACAGATGCATCGTTTTTAAAAGCCCATGTGGAAGCCACAGCCCTAGTAGAATGAGCCGTAATTTTTTCAGGAGGCTGCTGTCCAGCAGTCTCATATGCCAGGTGGATGATACTTCTCAGCCAAAAAGAAAGAGAGGTAGCCGTAGCTTTCTGACCCCTACGCTTTCCAGAATAAACAATGAATAATGAAGATGATTGACGGAAATCCTTAGTTGCCTGTAAATAAAACTTTAAGGCACGGACCACGTCCAAGTTATGTAACAGACTCTCCTTCTTAGAAGGATTAGGAGACAAGGAAGGAACAATTTCCTGATAAATATTCTTATTCGAAACAACCTTAGGAAGGAACCCAGGTTTGGTACGTAAAAACATAATTTATGTAAGAACTTACCTGATAAATTCATTTCTTTCATATTAACAAGAGTCCATGAGCTAGTGACGTATGGGATATACATTCCTACCAGGAGGGGCAAAGTTTCCCAAACCTTAAAATGCCTATAAATACACCCCTCACCACACCCACAAATCAGTTTAACGAATAGCCAAGAAGTGGGGTGATAAGAAAAAAAGTGCGAAGCATATAAAATAAGGAATTGGAATAATTGTGCTTTATACAAAAAAATCATAACCACCACAAAAAAGGGTGGGCCTCATGGACTCTTGTTAATATGAAAGAAATGAATTTATCAGGTAAGTTCTTACATAAATTATGTTTTCTTTCATGTAATTAACAAGAGTCCATGAGCTAGTGACGTATGGGATAATGACTACCCAAGATGTGGATCTTTCCACACAAGAGTCACTAGAGAGGGAGGGATAAAATAAAGACAGCCAATTCCTGCTGAAAATAATCCACACCCAAAATAAAGTTTAACAAAAAACATAAGCAGAAGATTCAAACTGAAACCGCTGCCTGAAGAACTTTTCTACCAAAAACTGCTTCAGAAGAAGAAAATACATCAAAATGGTAGAATTTAGTAAAAGTATGCAAAGAGGACCAAGTTGCTGCTTTGCAGATCTGGTCAACCGAAGCTTCATTCCTAAACGCCCAGGAAGTAGATACTGACCTAGTAGAATGAGCTGTAATTCTCTGAGGCGGAATTTTACCCGACTCAACATAGGCAAGATGAATTAAAGATTTCAACCAAGATGCCAAAGAAATGGCAGAAGCTTTCTGGCCTTTCCTAGAACCGGAAAAGATAACAAATAGACTAGAAGTCTTACGGAAAGATTTCGTAGCTTCAACATAATATTTCAAAGCTCTAACAACATCCAAAGAATGCAACGATTTCTCCTTAGAATTCTTAGGATTAGGACATAATGAAGGAACCACAATTTCTCTACTAATGTTGTTGGAATTCACAACTTTAGGTAAAAATTCAAAAGAAGTTCGCAACACCGCCTTATCCTGATGAAAAATAAGAAAAGGAGACTCACAAGAAAGAGCAGATAATTCAGAAACTCTTCTAGCAGAAGAGATGGCCAAAAGGAACAAAACTTTCCAAGAAAGTAATTTAATGTCCAATGAATGCATAGGTTCAAACGGAGGAGCTTGAAGAGCTCCCAGAACCAAATTCAAACTCCAAGGAGGAGAAATTGACTTAATGACAGGTTTTATACGAACCAAAGCTTGTACAAAACAATGAATATCAGGAAGAATAGCAATCTTTCTGTGAAAAAGAACAGAAAGAGCGGAGATTTGTCCTTTCAAAGAACTTGCGGACAAACCCTTATCTAAACCATCCTGAAGAAACTGTAAAATTCTCGGTATTCTAAAAGAATGCCAAGAAAAATGATGAGAAAGACACCAAGAAATATAAGTCTTCCAGACTCTATAATATATCTCTCGAGATACAGATTTACGAGCCTGTAACATAGTATTAATCACGGAGTCAGAGAAACCTCTTTGACCAAGAATCAAGCGTTCAATCTCCATACCTTTAAATTTAAGGATTTCAGATCCGGATGGAAAAAAGGACCTTGTGACAGAAGGTCTGGTCTTAACGGAAGAGTCCATGGTTGGCAAGATGCCATCCGGACAAGATCCGCATACCAAAACCTGTGAGGCCATGCCGGAGCTATTAGCAGAACAAACGAGCATTCCCTCAGAATCTTGGAGATTACTCTTGGAAGAAGAACTAGAGGCGGAAAGATATAGGCAGGATGATACTTCCAAGGAAGTGATAATGCATCCACTGCCTCCACCTGAGGATCCCGGGATCTGGACAGATACCTGGGAAGTTTCTTGTTTAGATGAGAGGCCATCAGATCTATCTCTGGGAGCCCCCACATTTGAACAATCTGAAGAAATACCTCTGGGTGAAGAGACCATTCGCCCGGATGCAACGTTTGGCGACTGAGATAATCCGCTTCCCAATTGTCTACACCTGGGATATGAACCGCAGAGATTAGACAGGAGCTGGATTCCGCCCAAACCAAAATTCGAGATACTTCTTTCATAGCCAGAGGACTGTGAGTCCCTCCTTGATGATTGATGTATGCCACAGTTGTGACATTGTCTGTCTGAAAACAAATGAACGATTCTCTCTTCAGAAGAGGCCAAAACTGAAGAGCTCTGAAAACTGCACGGAGTTCCAAGATATTGATCGGTAATCTCACCTCCTGAGATTCCCAAACTCCTTGTGCCGTCAGAGATCCCCACACAGCTCCCCAACCTGTGAGACTTGCATCTGTTGAAATTACAGTCCAGGTTGGAAGAACAAAAGAAGCCCCCTGAATTAAACGAAGGTGATCTGTCCACCACGTTAGAGAGTGTCGAACAATCGGTTTTAAAGATATTAATTGATATATCTTCGTGTAATCCCTGCACCATTGGTTCAGCATACAGAGCTGAAGAGGTCGCATGTGAAAACGAGCAAAGGGGATCGCGTCCGATGCAGCAGTCATAAGACCTAGAATTTCCATGCATAAGGCTACCGAAGGGAATGATTGAGACTGAAGGTTTCGACAAGCTGTAATCAATTTTAGACGTCTCTTGTCTGTTAAAGACAGAGTCATGGACACTGAATCTATCTGGAAACCCAGAAAGGTTACCCTTGTTTGAGGAATCAAAGAATTTTTTTGGTAAATTGATCCTCCAACCATGATCTTGAAGAAACAACACAAGTCAATTCGTATGAGACTCTGCTAAATGTAAAGACTGAGCAAGTACCAAGATATCGTCCAAATAAGGAAATACCACAATACCCTGTTCTCTGATTACAGACAGAAGGGCACCGAGAATCTTTGTGAAAATTCTTGGAGCTGTAGCAAGGCCAAACAGTAGAGCCACAAATTGGTAATGCTTGTCTAGAAAAGAGAATCTCAGGAACTGATAATGATCTGGATGAATCGGAATATGCAGATATGCATCCTGTAAATCTATTGTGGACATATAATTCCCTTGCTGAACAAAAGGCAATATAGTCCTTACAGTTACCATCTTGAACGTTGGTATCCTTACAAAACGATTCAATAATTTTAGATCCAGAACTGGTCTGAAGGAATTCTCCTTCTTTGGTACAATGAAGAGATTTGAATAAAACCCCATCCCCTGTTCCGGAACTGGAACTGGCATAATTACTCCAGCCAACTCTAGATCTGAAACACAATTCAGAAATGCTTGAGCTTTCACTGGATTTACTGGGACACGGGAAAGAAAAAATCTCTTTGCAGGAGGTCTCATCTTGAAACCAATTCTGTACCCTTCTGAAACAATGTTCTGAATCCAAAGATTGTGAACAGAATTGATCCAAATTTCTTTGAAAAAACGTAACCTGCCCCCTACCAGCTGAACTGGAATGAGGGCCGTACCTTCATGTGAACTTAGAAGCAGGCTTTGCCTTTCTAGCAGGCTTGGATTTATTCCAGACTGGAGATGGTTTCCAAACTGAAACTGCTCCTGAGGATGAAGGATCAGGCTTTTGTTCTTTGTTGAAACGAAAGGAACGAAAACGATTGTTAGCCCTGTTTTTACCTTTAGACTTTTTATCCTGTGGTAAAAAAGTTCCTTTCCCACCAGTAACAGTTGAAATAATAGAATCCAACTGAGAACCAAATAATTTGTTTCCCTGGAAAGAAATGGAAAGTAGAGTTGATTTAGAAGCCATATCAGCATTCCAGGTCTTAAGCCATAAAGCTCTTCTGGCTAAGATAGCCAGAGACATAAACCTAACATCAACTCTAATAATATCAAAAATGGCATCACAGATGAAATTATTAGCATGCTGGAGAAAAATAATAATATCATGAGAATCACGATTTGTTACTTGTTGCGCTAGAGTTTCCAACCAAAAAGTTGAAGCTGCAGCAACATCAGCCAATGATATAGCAGGTCTAAGAAGATTACCTGAACATAGATAAGCTTTTCTTAGAAAAGATTCAATTTTTCTATCTAAAGGATCCTTAAACGAGGTACCATCTGACGTAGGAATGGTAGTACGTTTAGCAAGGGTAGAAATAGCCCCATCAACTTTAGGGATTTTGTCCCAAAATTCTAACCTGTCAGGCGGAACAGGATATAATTGCTTAAAACGTTTAGAAGGAGTAAATGAATTACCCAATTTATCCCATTCCTTGGAAATTACTGCAGAAATAGCATTAGGAACAGGAAAGACTTCTGGAATAACCACAGGAGCTTTAAAAACCTTATCCAAACGTATAGAATTAGTATCAAGAGGACTAGAATCCTCTATTTCTAAAGCAATTAGTACTTCTTTAAGTAAAGAGCGAATAAATTCCATCTTAAATAAATATGAAGATTTATCAGCATCAATCTCTGAGATAGAATCCTCTGAACCAGAAGAGTCCAAAGAATCAGAATGATGGTGTTCATTTAAAAATTCATCTGTAGAGAGAGAAGATTTAAAAGACTTTTTACGTTTACTAGAAGGAGAAATAACAGACAAAGCCTTCTTTATGGATTCAGAAACAAAATCTCTTATGTTATCAGGAACATTCTGCACCTTAGATGTTGAGGGAACTGCAACAGGCAATGGTACATCACTAAAGGAAATATTATCTGCTTTAACAAGTTTGTCATGACAATTATTACAAACAACAGCTGGAGGAATAGCTACCAAAAGTTTACAGCAGATACACTTAGCTTTGGTAGATCCAGCAGGCAGTGGTTTTCCTGTAGTATCTTCTGGCTCAGATGCAACGTGAGACATCTTGCAATATGTAAGAGAAAAAACAACATATAAAGCAAAATAGATCAAATTCCTTATAAGACAGTTTCAGGAATGGGAAAAAATGCCAGACATCAAGCTTCTAGCAACCAGAAGCAAATGAAAAATGAGACTGAAATAATGTGGAGACAAAAGCGACGCCCATATTTTTTAGCGCCAAATAAGACGCCCACATTATTTGGCGCCTAAATGCTTTTGGCGCCAAAAATGACGCCACATCCGGAACGCCGACATTTTTGGCGCAAAATAACGTCAAAAAATGACGCAACTTCCGGCGACACGTATGACGCCGGAAACGGAAAAGAATTTTTGCGCCAAAAAAGTCCGCGCCAAGAATGACGCAATAAAATGAAGCATTTTTAGCCCCCGCGAGCCTAACAGCCCACAGGGAAAAAAGTCAAATTTTTGAGGTAAGAAAAATATGATAATTCAATGCATAATCCCAAATATGAAACTGACTGTCTGGAAATAAGGAAAGTTGAACATTCTGAGTCAAGGCAAATAAATGTTTGAATACATATATTTAGAACTTTATAAATAAAGTGCCCAACCATAGCTTAGAGTGTCACAGAAAATAAGACTTACTTACCCCAGGACACTCATCTACATGTTTGTAGAAAGCCAAACCAGTACTGAAACGAGAATCAGTAGAGGAAATGGTAAATATAAGAGTATATCGTCGATCTGAAAAGGGAGGTAAGAGATGAATCTCTACGACCGATAACAGAGAACCTTATGAAATAGACCCCGTAGAAGGAGATCGCTGCATTCAATAGGCAATACTCTCTTCACATCCCTCTGACATTCACTGCACGCTGAGAGGAAAACCGGGCTCCAACTTGCTGCGGAGCGCATATCAACGTAGAATCTAGCACAAACTTACTTCACCACCTCCCTTGGAGGCAAAGTTTGTAAAACTGATTTGTGGGTGTGGTGAGGGGTGTATTTATAGGCATTTTAAGGTTTGGGAAACTTTGCCCCTCCTGGTAGGAATGTATATCCCATACGTCACTAGCTCATGGACTCTTGTTAATTACATGAAAGAAACCACCTTATCAGAATGAAATATGAGATAAGGCGAATCACACTGTAATGCTGAAAGCTCAGAAACTCTTCGAGCAGAAGAAATAGCAACCAAAAACAGAACTTTCCAAGATAATAGTTTAATATCTATGGAATGCATAGGTTCAAACGGAACCCCTTGCAGAACTCGAAGAACTAAATTCAAACTCCAGGGAGGAGTAATAGGTCTAAATACAGGCTTAATTCTAGATAGAGCCTGACAAAAAGACTGAACATCTGATACATTTACCAAACGTTTGTGAAACAGAATTGACAAAGCTGAAATTTGTCCCTTTAAGGAACTTGCTGATAACCCTTTCTCCAATCCTTCTTGGAGAAAAAGACAAAAACCTAGGAATCCTAACTTTACTCCATGAGTAACCCTTGGATTCACACCAATAAAGATATTTACGCCATATCTTATGATAGATTTTTCTAGTGACAGGCTTTCTAGCCTGTATCAAAGTATAGATAACTGAATCAGAGAATCCTCGCTTCGATAAAATCAAGCGTTCAATCTCCACGCAGTCAGTTGCAGAGAAATTAGATTTTGATGTTGGAAAGGACCTTGAATGAGAAGGTCCTGTCTCAACGGAAGTTTCCACGGTGGCAAAGAGGACATGTCCACTAGATCCGCATACCAAGTCCTGCGTGGCCACGCAGGCGCTATCAGGATCACTGAAGCTCTCTCCTGTTTGATTTGAGCAATCACACGTGGGAGGAGAGGAAACGTCGGAAACACATAAGCTAGGCTGAACAACCAAGGTACTGCCAAGGCATCTATCAGTTCGGCCTGAGGATCCCTTGACCGGGATCCGTATCTTGGAAGCTTGGCATTCTGACAAGATGCCATCAAATCCAATTCCGGTCTGCCCCATCTGAGAATCAATGAGGCAAATACCTCCGGGTGAAGTTCCCACTCCCCCTTATGAAAAGTCTGTCGACTTAGAAAATCTGCTTCCCAGTTCTATACCCCTGGGATGTAGATCGCTGACAGATGACAAGAGTGGGCCTTTGCCCAACTGATTATCTTGGATACTTCTATCATCGCTAAGGAACTCCTTGTTCCCCCCCTGATGATTGACATATGCCACAGTCATTATGTTGTCCGACTGAAATCTGATGAATTTGGCCGAAGCCAACTGAGGCCACGCCTGAAGTGCATTGAATATTGCTCTCAGTTCCAGAATATTGATTGGAAGTAGAGACTCCACCTGAGTCCAAACACCCTGCGCCTTCAGGGAGTTCCAAACTGTGCCCCAGCCTAGAAGGCTGGCATCTGTTGTCACTATCACCCACAAGGGTCTGCGGAAACAAGTCCCTGGGACAGATGATCTGGCAACAACCACCAAAGAAGAGAGTTTCTGGTCTCTTGATCCAGAATTATCTTTGGAGATAAATCTGCATAATCCCCATTCCACTGAGCATGCACAGTTACAGTGGTCTGAGATGAAAGCGAGCAAACGGAACGATGTCCATTGCCGCTACCATTAATCCGATTACCTCCATACACTGGGCCACTGATGGCCGAGGAATGGACTGAAGTGCTTGGCAAGTATTCAAAATCTTTGATTTTCTGACCTCCGTCAGAAATACTTTCATGGCTACCAAGTCTATCAGAGTTCCCAAGAAAGGAACCCTTGTCTGTGGAACAAGTGAACTCCTCTCTATGTTCACCTTCCAGCCGTGAGTTCTCAGAAAAGACAACACTGTGTCCGTGTGAAATTATGTCAGATGATATGTTGACGCCTGAATCAGAATATCGTCCAGATAAGGCGCCACCGCTATCCCTTGCGGTCTGAGAACCGCCAAAAGAGACCCTAGAACCTTTGTGAAGATTCTGGGTGCTGTGGCCAACCCGAAAGGAAGAGCCACAAACTGAAAATGTTTGTCCAAGAAGGCAAACCTTAGAAACCGTTGATGATCTTTGTGGATTGGAATATGAAGGTAAGCATCCTTCAAATCCACGGTAGTCATATATTGACCCTCCTGGATCATTGGCAAAATCGTTCAAATTGTCTCCATATTGAATGATGGAACTCTTAGAAATTTGTTTAGACACTTGAGGTCCAAAATGGGTCTGAACGTTCCCTTTTTTTTGGGGGGACCACAAATAGGTTTGAGTAAAACCCCTGTCCCTGTTCCAATTTTGGAACAGGACAGATTACTCCCATAGTAAAAAGGTCTTTTACACAGCGTAAGAACGCCTCTCTCTTTATCTGGTTTGCAGATAATTTTGAAATATGAAAACTCTCTCTTGGGAGAAAATCCTTGAATTCCAATTGATAACCGTGGGTCACTATTTCTAGTGCCGAGGAATCCTGAACATCTCTTGCCCAAGCCTGAGCAAAGAAAGTCTGCCCCCTACTAGATCCGGTCCCGCATCGGGGGCCACCCCTTTATGCTGCTTTGTGGAAGAAGCGGGGGGGGGTCCTCCTTTAAAATTCCAAAAGGAACGAAAATTATTCTGTTTACCTCTCATTTTAACCGACCTATCCTGAGGTAGGGCATGGCCCTTACCTCCTGTAATATCAGAAATGATCTCCTTCAATTCTGGCCCAAAAAGGGTCTTACCTTTAAAGGGAATAGCTAAAAGCTTATGTTTTGATGATACATCAGCAGACCAAGATTTGAGCCACAATGCTCTACGTGCTAAAATAGCAAATCCTGCATTTTTTGCCGCTAATTTAGCAATTTGAAAAGCGGCATCAGTAATAAAAGAATTAGCTAGCTTAAAGGGACACTGTACCCAAAAATTTTCTTTTGTGATTCAGATAGAGCATGCAATTTTAAGCAACTTTCTAATTTACTCATATTATCAATTTTTCTTTGTTCTCTTGCTATCTTTATATGAAAAAGAAGGCATCTAAGCTTTTTTCTTGGTTCAGCATTCTGGACAGCAGTTTTTGATTGGTGGATGAATTTATCCACCAATCAGCAAGGACAACCTAGGTTGTTCACCAAAAATGGGCCGGCATCTAAACTTACATTCTTGCATTTCAAATAAAGATACCAAGAGAATAAAGAAGATTTGATAATAGGAGTAAATTAGAAAGTTGCTTAAAATTGCATGCTCTATCTGAATCATGAAAGAAATTTTTTGGGTACAGTGTCCCTTTAAGATCATTAATTCTATCTAGAATGCCATCTAATGGAGTCTCAACCTTAAGAGACTCTTCTAGAGCCTCAAACCAAAAAGCTGCTGCAGTAGTTACTGGAACAATGCAAGCCGTAGGTTGTAAAAGAAATCCCTGATTAACAAATAATTTCTTTAGTAGACCCTCTAATTTCTTATCCATAGGATCCTTGAAAGCACAACTATCGTCAATGGGTATAGTAGTACGCTTAGCTAGGGAAGATATAGCTCCCTCTACCTTAGGGACCGTTTGCCATAAGTCCTGAATGGTATCTGATATAGGAAACATTTTCTTAAAATTAGGATAGGGAGGGGGGGGGGGCGGAGCCAACAGCCGACACAAGCAGATGCAGATACTCTGAGCTCCTGCTATAACTAAGGCATTAAATAATTAAAATGCTATATTATCTTCTCTAAAAGACACTTACAATAAATATGGTTATTGAAGGAGTCAGTGGAACCTGTAACTTTCCTTTTATGGCTTAAACATACTCTGGGATCATCACGCAATAACGTGATGAGGCCTATTCGGCACTTTTAGATTTAAGCCTGTACAGTAGACACGGAGAATCAGCAAGCTTTATATATTATTGCCTGGACGTTTATATCCCTGAAGTGGAGGAAGCACCTTTACACTGACCAACATATACCAAAGGGTAAAAAGAAAAGGAAAAAAATAGAACAAGAACTATAATGGAGATTGTCGATCTCTTACAACAGTTGGCACACAAGATGGACATGCATTTTGATTCCCTCGTAAGAACATTGAAGGGCGAGCATAGTGACAAACCTGAGGAAAGAGCAACTGGTATTCTAACACAGGCCCTCTCTGGCACATGTAGAGAGACGGAGCAAGTTTGGACCCTTTGCCGCTGATCTCGAGGAGCAAGCTGGACGGACGGCACGATAGCGAGATAACCCCATACATGGTAATGTCATGCTCCGAACACTCTGTGATGGTGGGGGTACATACTATTAACAAGGCGGACACAGAGAAACTAACTTTTGGCTTCCTAGCGATGCGGCCAGTCGCAGGAGGACATCGGGCACAAGCTGGTTCTGGGTTACAGCGTTTCAGCATCGCATCACTAATTACAGCTCCCGCTCCATGTATATCTTGCTCAGACCTCCTGGGTAACAGAGAATTATATAGAGATGCCAGCCTATTTTTACACTCTGTGAACACCAGGCAGCTACTAGGAACTAACTATGCTCCAGTCTTACAAAACAACTACAGCGCCCTAATATTGCGGCTTTCCCCAAGAAGGACCTTTCTGCCTGTAGGTATAGGCTAAAGAACGGGACATAACTGTACACTCTGAAGGGCTATGTTGTGGCACACACAGCAAGTCCAGCATGTCTACATTCGAATTTTGTGGTTATTTCACATATTCCTATTGTATGAAGGGATTAAACACTGCACCACCATTAATATTTTTGCTAAGGTAGATGTGTTGCTTGGACTTTTGTTTTATGTTTACTTAACTATATATAGTTGTATTGATTTACTGCTTACCTGTTAACTGTCGGTATATAAGAAGGTTATGTTGTTAATATTCAGCCCCATTAGATAACAGGTGCCAACTACATAATAGGACTAGTTTAGCTGTGAGATAACAATTGCCTTTAGTATTTTCTTTCCACTGACACTCTAGGATTGATAACTCTAGTGATTGCAACTATGCCCTATCTAAGTACAGACACTATGACACAGCTGTCCTCACTTGACCCTTCTCAGTTTGCCCCGGACTATCTTAGCATAACTTTCCTGAGCGTTCGATACGCTTCAGCATAATGAGAGGGTAATACAGCTTGTTTAAGCTATTCTAGGATCAATAAATGTAAAGTTGTTTTAAGATACCCTTTGATCAGGTAGACTCTGAATTAGACTCTGGGTTTCACATATTGTATAATGGCTGCTTTTGCAATCAGTACTAGGTTGGCAAATAATGGATATACATCCTTTTTTACAACTCTGAGCCTACTAATATACCTAAATGTCATTATCCACAGGATAATCACTTAGTACATAGTATTGACTCAGTAAGCTAATATAAAACAGAGCCCTAAGTAGTAATGAAAAATGTCACCCAATATGCATACCCCGTGAGAATACTCCTATCATCAGATACTGTGTAGCTCACATTTAAAGAGCTTTAATCCTGAAATATACAAACTCTATAGGGAGCACTTCTTTCTTCATATAGTGTTATCATATTGTATTTATACCAAATGAATATTATACTATACAGAGGGTGAATGTTTAATTTGTGGTATTCAAATGCTGGGTAGTCTAGAGTTATTGGTAAGCCTCCTTATATACTTATGGAGATATTTATTGATGCCCTAAATTTGATAAGCCAAAACACCCAATCTATGTTTAACCTTTAAATTACAATTGGACCAATTATGTATTAGTACAATTTCAGGAAAATACAACAAATCTACAATTTAATTCTTTCTATCTATCTATATATACCAGACTAATCGAGATGTTTTGATGCCTAATACATTTGACTTTCTTACGGGCCAGGTTTGAGTATCCTCTACACACTATTATTGTTACGATTGCTAATATGATATATTATTGGTTTGGCTATTCCAGAAGATATTATACCTCATAACGATTATACTCGATTTTGCATGGATGCTAGTTAACATTGATATCTTATTTTAATTTATGCTATAACAGTTATCTCTAGCCCACTCCTCACGCCATTTCCCTCTAATCTTAAACAAATCATTTTAACATAACTACCTATCCCTTCTAGTTTAGTAACTAGTATAAAATATACTTAATGTCTCTCAATAGATTATTTACCCCATGTGTTCAATATTAAATTATGCTCCGGATTTCCCTTAATACTTTTGTATATGACCCTTCTAAGTAGTATTAACTTATACACATAGCATATATACACACCCCTAAGGTCATATCCTCTCTTATAAGCCCATACTCCTCAAGCTGCAAAAAGGTAGAAGGTCCATACTGACGTTGTGCCCTGTAATTAACTTTAGAGGATTTCCCACATTCCTCATGCCATTTTTCTTTATGGCTCCGCCCCTCCACTTTTCCTCCCATTTAAATAGCAGCGCTTGCCCGCTGAAATCCCCCCCCCCCATCGATATATTCAAATTTTCTTTTTGAAGCTCATAAGGAGCTACCCATATGACTACAAATTATCTCTTACATCCCTAGACCAGTTGGCATAAAATTAGGCTGCTAGCTAGTCAGTCTCTAATGCTATTCTATTGAAAAATTGAGGTTTCATCAGCCTGCCTACTGTTTATTTTATAATTGTGGAATTATCTTGTTTAATCCTAGCTGTATTTTTTTTTCTTCTTGTTACAAGGCGATCAACGTTGTAAGCTTTATGTTTTTTGTGCAAAACCTCAATAAAAATGTATTCTCCAAAGAAAAAAAATAATGTAGGAGATGGAGAAAACGGTATACCTGGTCTATCCCATTCCTTACTAATAATTTCCGAAATTCTCTTAGGAACCGGAAAAACATAATTTATGTAAGAACTTACCTGATAAATTCATTTCTTTCATATTAGCAAGAGTCCATGAGCTAGTGACGTATGGGATATACATTCCTACCAGGAGGGGCAAAGTTTCCCAAACCTTAAAATGCCTATAAATACACCCCTCACCACACCCACAATTCAGTTTAACGAATAGCCAAGAAGTGGGGTGATAAGAAAAAAGTGCGAAAGCATATAAAATAAGGAATTGGAATAATTGTGCTTTATACAAAAAAATCATAACCACCACAAAAAAGGGTGGGCCTCATGGACTCTTGCTAATATGAAAGAAATGAATTTATCAGGTAAGTTCTTACATAAATTATGTTTTCTTTCATGTAATTAGCAAGAGTCCATGAACTAGTGACGTATGGGATAATGACTATCCAAGATGTGGATCTTTCCACGCAAGAGTCACTAGAGAGGGAGGGATAAAATAAAGACAGCCAATTCCTGCTGAAAATAATCCACACCCAAAATAAAGTTTAATGAAAAACATAAACAGAAGATTCAAACTGAAACCGCTGCCTGAAGTACTTTTCTACCAAAAACTGCTTCAGAAGAAGAAAATACATCAAAATGGTAGAATTTAGTAAAAGTATGCAAAGAGGACCAAGTTGCTGCTTTGCAAATCTGATCAACCGAAGCTTCATTCCTAAACGCCCAGGAAGTAGAAACTGACCTAGTAGAATGAGCTATAATCCTTTGAGGCGGAGATTTACCCGACTCGACATAGGCATGATGAATTAAAGATTTCAACCAAGATGCCAAAGAAATGGCAGAAGCTTTCTGGCCTTTTCTAGAACCGGAAAAGATAACAAATAGACTAGAAGTCTTTCGTAAAGACTTAGTAGCTTCAACATAATATTTCAAAGCTCTAACAACATCCAAAGAATGCAACGATTTCTCCTTAGAATTCTTAGGATTAGGACATAATGAAGGAACCACAATTTCTTTACTAATGTTGTTGTAATTCACAACCTTAGGTAAAAATTCAAAAGAAGTTCGCAACACCGCCTTATCCTGATGAAAAATCAGAAAAGGAGACTCACAAGAAAGAGCGGATAATTCAGAGACTCTTCTGGCAGAAGAGATCGCCAAAAGGAACAAAACTTTCCAAGAAAGTAATTTAATGTCCAATGAATGCATGGGTTCAAAAGGAGGAGCTTGAAGAGCCCCCAGAACCAAATTCAAACTCCAATGAGGAGAAATTGACTTAATGACAGGTTTTATACGAACCAAAGCTTGTACAAAACAATGAATATCAGGAAGATTAGCAATCTTTCTGTGAAAAAGAACAGAAAGAGCAGAGATTTGTCCTTTCAAAGAACTTGCGGATAAACCTTTATCTAAACCATCCTGAAGAAACTGTAAAATTCTCGGAATTCTAAAAGAATGCCAAGAAAAATGATGAGAAAGACACCAAGAAATATAAGTCTTCCAGACTCTATAATATATCTCTCTAGATACAGATTTACGAGCCTGTGACATAGTATTAATCACAGAGTCAGAGAAAATACCTTTGACCAAGAATCAAGCGTTCAATCTCCATACCTTTAAATTTAAGGATTTGAGATCCTGATGGAAAAAAGGACCTTGCGACAGAAGGTCTGGTCTTAGCGGAAGAGTCCACGGATGGCAAGAGGCCATCCGGACAAGATCCACATACCAAAACCTGTGAGGCCATGCCGGAGCTACCAGCAGAACAAACGAGCATTCCTTCAGAATCTTGGAGATTACTCTTGGAAGAAGAACTAGAGGCGGAAAGATATAGGCAGGATGATACTTCCAAGGAAGTGATAATGCATCCACTGCTTCCGCCTGAGGATCCCGGGATCTGGACAGATACCTGGGAAGTTTCTTGTTTAGATGAGACGCCATCAGATCTATTTCTGGAAGCTCCCACATTTGAACAATCTGAAGAAATACCTCTGGATGAAGAGACCATTCGCCCGGATGCAACGTTTGGCGACTGAGATAATCCGCTTCCCAATTGTCTATACCTGGGATATGAACCGCAGAGATTAGACAGGAGCTGGATTCCGCCCAAACCAGAATTCGAGATACTTCTTTCATAGCCAGAGGACTGTGAATCCCTCCTTGATGATTGATGTATGCCACAGTTGTGACATTGTCTGTCTGAAAACAAATGAACGATTCTCTCTTCAGAAGAGGCCAAGACTGAAGAGCTCTGAAAATTGCACGGAGTTCCAAAATATTGATCGGTAATCTCACCTCCTGAGATTCCCAAACTCCTTGTGCCGTCAGAGATCCCCACACAGCTCCCCAACCTGTAAGATTTGCATCTGTTGAAATTACAGTCCAGGTCGGAAGAACAAAAGAAGCCCCCTGAATTAAACGATGGTGATCTGTCCACCACGTTAGAGAGTGTCGTACAATCGGTTTTAAAGATATTAATTGAGATATCTTTGTGTAATCCCTGCACCATTGATTCAGCATACAGAGCTGAAGAGGTCGCATGTGAAAACGAGCAAAGGGGATCGCGTCCGATGCAGCAGTCATAAGACCTAGAATTTCCATGCATAAGGCTACCGAAGGGAATGATTGTGACTGAAGGTTTCGACAAGCTGAAATCAATTTTAGACGTCTCTTGTCTGTCAAAGACAGAGTCATGGACACTGAATCTATCTGGAAACCCAGAAAAGTTACCCTTGTCTGAGGAATCAATGAACTTTTTAGTAAATTGATCCTCCAACCATGATCTTGAAGAAACAACACAAGTCGATTCGTATGAGATTCTGCTAAATGTAAAGACTGAGCAAGTACCAAGATATCGTCCAAATAAGGAAATACCACAATACCCTGTTCTCTGATTACAGACAGAAGGGCACCGAGAACCTTTGTAAAAATTCTTGGAGCTGTAGCTAGGCCAAACGGCAGAGCCACAAACTGGTAATGCTTGTCCAGAAAAGAGAATCTCAGGAACTGATAATGATCTGGATGAATCGGAATATGCAGATATGCATCCTGTAAATCTATTGTGGACATATAATGCCCTTGCTGAACAAAAGGCAAGATAGTCCTTACAGTTACCATTTTGAACGTTGGTATCCTTACATAACGATTCAATATTTTTAGATCCAGAACTGGTCTGAAGGAATTCTCCTTCTTTGGTACAATGAAGAGATTCGAATAAAACCCCAGCCCCTGATCCAGAACTGGAACTGGCATAATTACTCCAGCCAACTCTAGATCTGAAACACATTTCAGAAATGCTTGAGCTTTCGCTGGATTTACTGGGACACGGGAAAGAAAAAATCTCTTTGCAGGAGGTCTTATCTTGAAACCAATTCTGTACCCTTCTGAAACAATGTTCTGAATCCAAAGATTGTGAACAGAATTGATCCAAATTTCTTTGAAAAAACGTAACCTGCCCCCTACCAGCTGAGCTGGAATGAGGGCCGCACCTTCATGTGGACTTAGAAGCTGGCTTTGCTTTTCTAGAAGGCTTGGATTTATTCCAGACTGGAGATGGTTTCCAAACTGAAACTGCTCCTGAAGATGAAGGATCAGGTTTTTGTTCTTTGTTGAAACGAAAGGAACGAAAACGATTATTAGCTCTGTTTTTACCCTTAGATTTTTTATCCTGTGGTAAAAAAGTTCCTTTCCCACCAGTAACAGTTGAGATAATAGAATCCAACTGAGAACCAAATAATTTGTTACCCTGGAAAGAAATGGAAAGTAGAGTCGATTTAGAAGACATATCAGCATTCCAAGTTTTAAGCCATAAAGCTCTTCTAGCTAAAATAGCTAGAGACATAAACCTGACATCAACTCTGATAATATCAAAAATGGCATCACAGATAAAATTATTAGCATGTTGAAGAAGAATAATAATATTATGAGAATCATGATCTGTTACTTGTTGCGCTAAAGTTTCCAACCAAAAAGTTGAAGCTGCAGCAACATCAGCCAATGATATAGCAGGTCTAAGAAGATTACCTGAACACAGATAAGCTTTTCTTAGAAAGGATTCAATTTTCCTATCTAAAAGATCCTTAAACGAAGTACCATCTGACGTAGGAATAGTAGTACGTTTAGCAAGGGTAGAAATAGCCCCATCAACTTTAGGGATTTTGTCCCAAAATTCTAATCTGTCAGACGGCACAGGATATAATTGCTTAAAACGTTTAGAAGGAGTAAATGAATTACCCAAATTATTCCATTCTCTGGAAATTACTTCAGAAATAGCACCAGGAACAGGAGATTTAAAGACCTTATCTAAACGTTTAGATTTAGTATCAAGAGGACCAGAATCCTCAATTTCTAAAGCAATTAGTACTTCTTTAAGTAAAGAACGAATAAATTCCATTTTAAATAAATATGAAGATTTATCAGCATCAACCTCTGAGACAGAATCCTCTGAACCAGAAGAGTCATTAGAATCAGAATGATGATGTTCATTTAAAAATTCATCTGTATAAAGAGAAGTTTTAAAAGATTTTTTATGTTTACTAGAAGGAGGAATAACAGACATAGCCTTCTTGATGGATTCAGAAACAAAATCTCTTATGTTATCAGGAACATTCTGAACATTAGACGTTGATGGAACTGCAACAGGTAATGGTACATTACTAAAGGAAATATTATCTGCATTAACAAGTTTGTCATGACAATTAATACAAACAACAGCTGGAGGAACAGCTACCAAAAGTTTACAGCAGATACACTTAGCTTTGGTAGTTCCAGCACCAGACAGCGATTTTCCTGAAGTATCTTCTGACTCAGATGCAACGTGAGACATCTTGCAATATGTAAGAGAAAAAACAACATATAAAGCAAAATTGATCAAATTCCTTAAATGACAGTTTCAGGAATGGGAAAAAATGCCAAGGAACAAGCTTCTAGCAACCAGAAGCAAAGAAAAAATGAGACTTAAATAATGTGGAGACAAAAGCGACGCCCATATTTTTTTAGCGCCAAATAAGACGCCCACATTATTTGGCACCTAAATGCTTTTGGCGCCAAAATGACGCCCCGTCCGGAACGCCGACATTTTTGGCGCAAAAGAACGTAAAAAAATGACGCAACTTCCGGCGACACGTATGACGCCGGAAACAGAAAAGATTTTTTGCGCCCAAAAAATCCGCGCCAAGAATGACGCAATAAAATGAAGCATTTTCAGCCCCCGCGAGCCAAACAGCCCACAGGGAAAAAAGTCAAATTTTTAAGGTAAGAAAAATATTTGATTCAAGTGCATTATCCCAAATATGAAACTGACTGTCTGAAAATAAGGAATGTTGAACATCCTGAGTCAAGGCAAATAAATGTTTGAATACATATATTTAGAACTTTATTAAAAAAGTGCCCAACCATAGCTTAGAGTGTCACAGAAAATAAGATTTACTTACCCCAGGACACTCATCTACATGTTTGTAGAAAGCCAAACCAGTACTGAAACGAAAATCAGCAGAGGTAATGGTATATATATATATATATATAAGAGTATATCGTCGATCTGAAAAGGGAGGTAAGAGATGAATCTCTACGACCGATAACAGAGAACCTATGAAATAGACCCCGTAGAAGGAGATCATTGAATTCAAACAGGCAATACTCTCCTCACATCCCTCTGACATTCACTGCACGCTGAGAGGAAAACCGTGCTCCAACCTGCTGCGGAGCGCATATCAACGTAGAATCTAGCACAAACTTACTTCACCACCTCCATAGGAGGCAAAGTTTGTAAAACTGAATTGTGGGTGTGGTGAGGGGTGTATTTATAGGCATTTTAAGGTTTGGGAAACTTTGCCCCTCCTGGTAGGAATGTATATCCCATACGTCACTAGCTCATGGACTCTTGCTAATTACATGAAAGAAAACATCAGTGTAAGTAAGAACTTCCAAATATTTATCCATTTTACACAATTTCTCTGGAGGAATCACAATAGGATCACAATCATCTAGAGTCGCTAAAACCTCCCTAAGCAACAGGCGGAGGTGTTCAAGCTTAAATTTAAATGACATAGCATCCAAATCTGTCTGAGGCAAAACATTCCCTGAATCAGAAATTTCACCCTCAGACAGTAATTCCCTGATCCCCAACTCAGAGCACTGTCAGGGAACATCGGAAATAGCTAATAAAGCATCAGAGGATTCAGTATTTACATTAATACTTGACCTACTGCGTTTACCCTGCAACACTGGTAATTTAGACAATACCTCTGTAAGGGTAGTTGACATAACTGCAGCCATCTCCTGCAGAGTAAAGGCATTAGACGCACTAGAAGTACTAGGCGTCGCTTGTGTGGGCATAAAAGGTTGTGACACTTGGGGAGAATTGGAGGGCATATCCTGATTCTCTTCAGACTGAGAAAACATAATTTATGTAAGAACTTAACTGATAAATTAATTTCTTTCATATTAGCAAGAGTCCATGAGCTAGTGACGTATGGGATATACATTCCTACCAGGAGGGGCAAAGTTTCCCAAACCTCAAAATGCCTATAAATACACCCCTCACCACACCCACAAATCAGTTTAACGAATAGCCAAGAAGTGGGGTGATAAGAAAAAAGTGCAAAAGCATAAAAAACAAGGAATTGGAATAATTGTGCTTTATACAAAAAAATCATAACCACCACAAAAAAAGGGTGGGCCTCATGGACTCTTGCTAATATGAAAGAAATGAATTTATCAGGTAAGTTCTTACATAAATTATGTTTTCTTTCATGTAATTAGCAAGAGTCCATGAGCTAGTGAGTATGGGATAATGACTACCCAAGATGTGGATCTTCCACGCAAGAGTCACTAGAGAGGGAGGGATAAAATAAAGACAGCCAATTCCGCTGAAAAATAATCCACACCCAAAATAAAGTTTAAATCTTATAATGAAGAAAACTGAAATTATAAGCAGAAGAATCAAACTGAAACAGCTGCCTGAAGTATTTTTTCTACCAAAAACTGCTTCAGAAGAAGAATACACATCAAAATGGTAGAATTTAGTAAAAATATGCAAAGAAGACCAAGTTGCCGCTTTGCAAATCTGAACAATCAAAGCTTCATTCCTAAACGCCCAGGAAGTAGAAACTGACCTAGTAGAATGAGCTGTAATCCTTTGAGGCGGAGATTTACCCGACTCGACATAAGCATGATGAATTAAAGATTTCAACCAAGATGCCAAAGAAATGGCAGAGGCCTTCTGACCTTCCCTAGAACCGGAAAAGATAACAAATAGACTAGAAGTCTTTCGGAAATTCTTAGTAGCTTCAACATAATATTTCAAAGCTCTAACAACATCCAAAGAATGCAATGATCTCTCCTTAGAATTCTTAGGATTAGGACATAATGAAGGAACCACAATTTCTCTACTAATGTTGTTAGAATTCACAACCTTAGGAAAAAAATTAAAAAGAAATTCGCAACACTGCCTCATCCTGATGAAAAATCAGAAAAGGAGACTCACAAGAAAAGAGCAGATAATTCAGAAACTCTTCTAGCAGAAGAGATGGCCAAAAGAAACAAAACTTTCCAAGAAAGTAATTAAATGTCCAGTGAATGCATAGGTTCAAACGGAGGAGTTTGAAGAGCCCCCAGAACCAAATTCAAACTCCAAGGAGGAGAAAATTGACTTAACAGATTTTATACGAACCAAAGCTTGTATAAAACAATGAATATCAGGAAGAATAGCAATCCTTCCGTGAAAAAGAACAGAAAGAGCAGAGATTTGTCCTTTCAAGGAACTTGCAGACAAACCTTTATCCAAACCATCCTGAAGAAACTGTAAAATTCTCGGAATTCTAAAAGAATGCCAGGAAAAATGATGAGAAAGACACCAAGAAATGTAAGTCTTCCAGACTCGATAATATATCATCCTAGATACAGATCTACGAGCCTGTAACATAGTATTAATCACAGAGTCAGAGAAACCTCTTTGACTAAGAATCAAGCGTTCAATCTCCATACCTTTAAATTTAAGGATTTGAGATCCTGATGGTAAAAAAAGGACCTTATGACAGAAGGTCTGGTCTTAACGGAAGAGTCCACGGATGACAAGAAGCCATGCGGACAAGATCCGCATACCAAAACCTGTGAGGCCATGCTGGAGCCACCAGCAGAAAAAACGAGCATTCCTTCAGAATCTTGGAGATTACTCTTGGAAGAAGAACTAGAGGCGGAAAGATATAGGCAGGATGATACTTCCAAGGAAGTGACAATGCATCCACTGCTTCCGCCTGAGGATCCCTGGATCTGAACAGATACCTGGGAAGTTTCTTGTGTAGATGAGAAACCATCAGATCTATTTCTGGAAGTCCCCACATTTGAACAATCTGAAGAAACACCTCTGTGTGAAGAGACCACTCGCCCGGATGTAACGCTTGGCGACTGAGATAATCTGCTTCCCAATTGTCTATACCTGGGATATGAACCGCAGAGATTAGACAGGAGCTGGATTCTGCCCATACCAGAATTCGAGATACTTCTTTCATAGCCAGAGGACTGTGAGTCCCTTCTTGATGATTGATATATGCCACAGTTGTGACATTGTCTGTCTGAAAACAAATGAACGATTCTCTCTTTAGAAGAGGCCATGACTGAAGAGCTCTGAAAATTGCACGGAGTTCCAAAATATTGATTGGAAATCTCACCTCCTGAGATTTCCCAAACCCCTTGTGCTGTCAGAAACCCCCATACAGCTCCCCAACCTGTCAGACTTGCATCTGTTGAGATCACAGTCCAGGTTGGAAGAAAAAAAGAAGCCCCCTGAACTAAACGATGGTGGTCTGTACCACGTCAGAGGGTGTCGAACAATCGGTTTTAAAGATATTAAATGAGATATCTTTGTATAATCCCGGCACCACCGGTTCAGCATACAGAGCTGAAGAGGTCGCATGTGAAAATGAGCAAAGGGGAACACGTCCAATGCAGCAGTAATAAGAACCTAGAATTTCCATGCATAAGGCTACCGAAGGGAATGATTGAGACTGAAGGTTTCGATAAGCTGAAACCAATTTCAGACGTCTCTAATCCAACAGAAACAGAGACATGGACACTGAATCTATCCGGAAATCTAAAAAAGGTTACTCTTGTCTGAGGAATCAACAAACTTTTTGGTTAATTGATCCTCCAACCATGTTCTTGAATAAACAACACTCATAAAAAGCTGGAAAGGATCTTTCCATTGAAAATGAGCAAAGGGAATTGAATCCAATGCTGTTAAAACTTCTATGCATATATAGCAACTGAAGGAAATAATAGAGACTAAAGGTACCGACAGACGGAACCCAAATCAAATTGTCCCTTGTCTGATAGAGACAAAGATAGTGACATAAACCATCTGGAAACCTAAAAAAGGTGACCCTTGCGTGAGGAATCAAGAGCTTTTGAAAAAAAGATCCTCTAACTATGTCCTGAAGAGCAAGTGAAACATATGAGATTCCGCATCCACAGGAAATAATCTGAATGAAAACAGAAAAATGAAGAATATGCATTTATTGTATCTAATGAAAACAAATAATGCTATCAATGACCATAAAAAAGGCAGAATAGTTTGAATAAAACTCCAAACCCAGTTCCTAGAAAAAGAACTGGAAGAAATACCCCAGAAGATTCCAGGTCTGAGCAGCGCTTGAGCCATGCTTCAACAGTATCCAGAATATATAGGAGAGAAACACACTGAAAGAAAGTGTTAGCCTTACTGGAATAAAATCAAAGAAATTTGGACAGAATAGAACCAAATAAATTTCAAAGAAGTCTTAACCTGCCCCTTACCAGCCAAGCTGGAATACGGCACGTACATCGCAATATTAGGGAGCTGATTTCGAACCCCAATTATAAACATGTTACTTGGGAAAGAACTCAGGATTTCGTTCCTTAATAAGAACAACCAAACTTATATAAGCTTAAAGTTTAGTCTTAGAACTCAATCTTGAAGCCCATAGTAACAGTTAAGAATTGAATCCAATTATAATTGATTATCTTAGAACAAAAGAAATATGGATTTTCTTTTTGTTTTTTTGTTCTTTGTTTTTTTTTAAAAAAAACCCACAAAATTCTTCTAGCTAAAATAGCTAAAGACATAGATTAACCCTCATTTGCGAATATATTCAATAAAATGAAGACACAAATGAAGTCATTAGCATGATAGTCCAGTTTAAAGGACCAGTCAAAACAGAGGACTTGCAAAATGCAAAACAATAAGACAAATGCAACAGCACCTAGTCTAGTAAATGTTGTCCCTTTAACAATGCTAAAATAAATCATAATCTGATACTTAGAAAAGTACCTGAAACTAAATAATTTTCCATAAATAAGATACAACTATATAAAGGAAAATAAATACTATTTTGCTATAACAACAATAGCATAATTAGTAGGAGTAGAGATAGCTCCAATAAATTGGAGAACCCTCCAAATTAAATTTAACTGCTGACAAAGAACATAGTTTAAAAATAAAAGAAAATTCTCAGCCTATTCCATTCCCTAGTATGGGGAATTGGAAGGAAAACCTCTGAAATCACAGCAGAATAAAAAGGCAGAAATAGTGTCAGCTAGTTTTAAAGAACTAGTTACTTTAATATCCAAAATAATCAACACCTCTTCAACAAAGAACAAATGTACTTTAATAATAAAAAATTTATATAAAAAAGTAGATTTGTTAGTGTCAATATCTGATGAAGAGAATTTCTGAAAGAGAAGGATAAATCAGTATGTTGTTGGTCATTTGAAACTTCAATAATTAAAAAAGAAGTGAAAAAGACCTAAAAATTGTATTAGAAGGCACGAAGTCAGACAAAGCCTTAATCAGAAAAAATATTTCTTATAAATCTTCTAAACATTTCTTGTACTTAAGAATGGAAATGTATAAAGCATAAATACTAATGGAATCTGCATGTAAAAGTATATCATAATAACTTAATACAAACCATAGCTAAAGATAAACATTTATAACATTTAAAATAAATGAACTTAGCTTTGGTAGAACTGAAACTCAGTTAAGCATTTTTCCAGAAGTGGCTTCTGACTCAGGGACAAACGGAGACATCTTGCAATATGTAATAGAAAAAACAACATATAAAGCAAAATTGATCAAATTCCTTAAATGACAGTTTCAGGAATGGGGAAAAAAATGCCAGTGAACAAGCTTCTAGTAACCAGAAGCAATAAATAATGAGACTTAAATAATGTGGAGACAATAGTGACGCCCATATTTTTTAGCACCAAAAAAGACGCCCACATTATTTGGCGCCTAAATGCTTTTGGCGCCAAAAATGACGCCACATCCGGAACGCCGACACTTTTGGCGCAAAAAAACGTATGACGCCGGAAACAGAAAAAAAAATTTGCGCCAAAAAAGTCAGCGCCAAGAATGACGCAATAAAATGAAGCATTTTCAGCCCCCGCGAGCCTAATAGCCCACAGGGAAAAAGTCAAATTTTAAGGTAAGAAAAAAATTGATTAATCCATATGCATTATCCCAAATATGAAACTGACTGTCTGAAATAAGGAACGTTGAACATCCTGAGTCAAGGCAAATAAATGTTTGAACACATATATTTAGAACTTTATATAAAAGTGCCCAACCATAGCTTAGAGTGTCACAGAAAATAAGACTTACTTACCCCAGGACACTCGTCTACAAGTAGTAGAAAGCCAAACCAGAACTGAAACGAGAATCAGTAGAGGTAATGGTATATATAAGAGTATATCGTCGATCTGAAAAGGGAGGTAAGAGATGAATCTCTACGACCGATAACAGAGAACCTATGAAATAGACCCCGTAGAAGGAGATCATTGAATTCAAATAGGCAATACTCTCCTCACATCCCTCTGACATTCACTGCACGCTGAGAGGAAAACCGGGCTCCAACCTGCTGCGGAGCGCATATCAACGTAGAATCTAGCACAAACTTACTTCACCACCTCCATAGGAGGCAAAGTTTGTAAAACTGATTTGTGGGTGTGGTGAGGGGTGTATTTATAGGCATTTTGAGGTTTGGGAAACTTTGCCCCTCCTGGTAGGAATGTATATCCCATACGTCACTAGCTCATGGACTCTTGCTAATTACATGAAAGAAATATCCCTAGGCACACTTACTTTATTTAAAATACAGGTATACCTCACTTTACAGCGCTTCACTTTACAGCGATTCGCTAATACAGCGCTCTGTGGAGCTGAGGTTCAGCCTCCAAGGATTTTGAAACAGTGCTGTAATCATTGTGAGATTGCAAGAAAAGTGACTGGCACCATTTTGTTATGCTTTATTTACTCTGTTTACAGCATTACAGTGCAATCTGTGTCTCAGTGCTATAGTCTGGCAAATTTTACTACAGTAATTGTCACTATTTTACAGGTACAGTATTTATTGAATACTAATTGAATACTGTGCTCTGCTAGTTTTAAACTAAACGTAGCACTAATGCACCCCTAATATATGTTAGTTCAAACATTTTTTAAAGTCTTTAAACACACTGGCAAGTGAATAAAAGCTAAAACTGCCTTGTTTCACTTTAAGGCGGTTTTCACTTT
>NW_026512514.1:0-47411 GCF_027579735.1 Bombina bombina | reverse complement strand
AGTACCACCACTCATATCTGTTGTAGCAGTAGTGTAAATTTTGTAAAAAAAACTTTTTTGACTGTGAAACATGAGTCTGCTAGTGTAATCTAATTGCAGTTGCCTGCCTGCCAGTGTGTGTGCCAGGCCCACTTGCTAAGTGCCACCACTCATATCTGTTGTAACAGTAGTGTACATTTAAAAAAAAAAAAAACTTTTTTGACTGTGAAACATCAGTCTGCTAGTGTAATCTAATAGCAGTTGCCTGCCTGCCAGCGTGTGTGCCAGGCCCACTTGCCAACTAGTGCCACCACTCATATCTGTTGTAACAGTAGTGTAAATTTTTTTTAAAAAAAACTTTTTTGACTGTGAAACATCAGTCTGCTAGTGTAATCTAATTGCAGTTGCCTGCCTGCCAGCGTGTGTGCCAGGCCCACTTGCCAACTAGTGCCACCACTCATATCTGTTGTAACAGTAGTGTAAATTTAAAAAAAAAAAACTTTTTTTGACTGTGAAACATCAGTCTGCTAGTGTAATCTAATTGCAGTTGCCTGCCTGCCTGCCAGCGTGTGTGCCAGGCCCACTTGCCAACTAGTGCCACCACTCATATCTGTTGTAACAGTAGTGTAAATTTAAAAAAAAAAACTTTTTTGACTGTGAAACATCAGTCTGCTAGTGTAATCTAATTGCAGTTGCCTGCCTGCCAGCGTGTGTGCCAGGCCCACTTGCCAACTAGTGCCACCACTCATATCTGTTGTAACAGTAGTGTAAATTTTTTTAAAAAAAACTTTTTTGACTGTGAAACATCAGTCTGCTAGTGTAATCTAATTGCATTTGCCTGCCTGCCAGCGTGTGTGCCAGGCCCACTTGCCAACTAGTGCCACCACTCATATCTGTTGTAACAGTAGTGTAAATTTTTTTAGAAAATTTTTTTTTTGACTCTGAAACATCAGTCTGCTAGTGTAATCTAATTGCAGTTGCCTGACTGCCAGCGTGTGTGCCAGGCACACTTGCCAACTAGTGCCACCACTCACATATGTTGTAACAGTAGTGTAAATTTTGTAAAAAAAAACTTTTTTGACTGTGAAACATCAGTCTGCTAGTGTAATCTAATTGCAGTTGCCTGCCTGCCAGCGTGTGTGCCAGGCCCACTTGCCAACTACTGCCAACACTCATATCTGTTGTAACAGTAGTGTAAATTTTTTTAAAAAAAAACTTTTTTGACTGTGAAACATCAGTCTGCTAGTGTAATCTAATTGCAGTTGCCTGCCTGCCAGCGTGTGTGCCAGGCCCACCTGCCAACTAGTGCCACCACTCATATCTGTTGTAACAGTAGTGTAAATTTAAAAAAAAAAAAAAAACTTTTTTGACTGTGAAACATCAGTCTGCTAGTGTAATCTAATAGCAGTTGCCTGCCTGCCAGCGTGTGTGCCAGGCCCACTTGCCAACTAGTGCCACCACTCATATCTGTTGTAACAGTAGTGTAAATTTTAAAAAAAAAACTTTTTTGACTGTGAAACATCAGTCTGCTAGTGTAATCTAATTGCAGTTGCCTGCCTGCCCGCGTGTGTGCCAGGCCCACTTGCTAAGTGCCACCACTCATATCTGTTGTAATAGTAGTGTACATTTTTTAAAAAAAAACTTTTTTGACTGTGAAACATCAGTCTGCTAGTATAATCTAATAGCAGTTGCCTGCCTGCCAGCGTGTGTGCCAGGCCCACTTGCCAACTACTGCCAACACTCATATCTGTTGTAACAGTAGTGTAAATTTTTTTTAAAAAAAACTTTTTTGACTGTGAAACATCAGTCTGCTAGTGTAATCTAATTGCAGTTGCCTGCCTGCCAGCGTGTGTGCCAGGCCCACCTGCCAACTAGTGCCACCACTCATATCTGTTGTAACAGTAGTGTAAATTTAAAAAAAAACAAAAAACTTTTTTGACTGTGAAACATCAGTCTGCTAGTGTAATCTAATTGCAGTTGCCTGCCTGCCTGCCAGCGTGTGGGCCAGGCCCACTTGCCAGCTAGTGCCACCACTCATATCTGTTGTAACAGTAGTGTAAATTTTGTAAAAAAAAACTTTTTCGTCTGTGAAACGTTAGTCTGCTAGTGTAATCTAATTGCAGTTGCCTGCCAGTGTGTGTGCCAGGCCCACTTGCTAAGTGCCACCACTCATATCTGTTGTAACAGTAGTGTACATTTTTAAAAAAAAACTTTTTTGACTGTGAAACATCAGTCTGCTAGTGTAATCTAATTGCAGTTGCCTGCCTGCCAGCGTGTGTGCCAGGCCCACTTGCCAACTAGGGCCACCACTCATATCTGTTGTAACAGTAGTGTAAATTTAAAAAAAAAAACTTTTTTGACTGTGAAACATCAGTCTGCTGGTGTAATCTAATAGCAGTTGCCTGCCTGCCAGCGTGTGTGCAAGGCCCACTTGCCAACTACTGCCACCACTCATATCTGTTGTAACAGTAGTGTAAATTTTGTAAAAAAAAACTTTTTTGACTGTGAAACATCAGTCTGCTAGTGTAATCGAATTGCAGTTGCCTGCCTGCCTGCCAGCGTGTGTGCCAGGCCAACTTGCCAGCTAGTGCCACCACTCAAATCTGTTGTAACAGTAGTGTAAATTTTGTAAAAAAAAAACTTTTTCGTCTGTGAAACATCAGTCTGCTAGTGTAATCTAATTGCAGTTGCCTGACTGCCAGCGTGTGTGCCAGGCCCACTTGCTAAGTTCCACCACTCATATCTGTTGTAACAGTAGTGTAAATTTAAAAAAAAAAAAATTTTGACTGTGAAATATCAGTCTGCTAGTGTAATCTAATTGCAGTTCCCTGCCTGCCAGCATGTGTGCCAGGCCCACTTGCCAGCTAGTGCCACCACTCATATCTGTTGTAACAGTAGTGTTAATTTTGTAAAAAAAAACTTTTTTGACTGTGAAACATCAGTCTGCTAGTGTAATCTAATTGCAGTTGCCTGCCTGCCTGCCAGTGTGAGTGCCAGGCCCACTTGCTAAGTGCCACCACTCATATCTGTTGTAACAGTAGTGTACATTTTTTTTTAAAAAAACTTTTTTGACTGTGAAACATCAGTCTGCTAGTGTAATCTAATAGCAGTTGCCTGCCTGCCAGCGTGTGTGCCAGGCCCACTTGCCAACTAGTGCCACCACTCATATCTGTTGTAACAGTAGTGTAAATTTAAAAAAAAAAAACTTTTTTGACTGTGAAACATCAGTCTGCTAGTGTAATCTAATTGCAGTTGCCTGCCTGCCCGCGTGTGTGCCAGGCCCACTTGCTAAGTGCCACCACTCATATCTGTTGTAATAGTAGTGTACATTTTTTAAAAAAAAAACTTTTTTGACTGTGAAACATCAGTCTGCTATTGTAATCTAATAGCAGTTGCCTGCCTGCCAGCGTGTGTGCCAGGCCCACTTGCCAACTACTGCCAACACTCATCTGTTGTAACAGTAGTGTAAATTTTTTTTAAAAAAACTTTTTTGACTGTGAAACATCAGTCTGCTAGTGTAATCTAATTGCAGTTGCCTGACTGCCAGCGTGTGTGCCAGGCCCACTTGCAACTAGTGCCACGACTCACATATGTTGTAACAGTAGTGTAAATTTTGTAAACAAAAGCTTTTTTGACAGTGAAACATCAGTCTGCTAGTGTAATCTAATAGCAGTTGCCTGCCTGCCAGCGTGTGTGCCAGGCCAACTTGCCAACTAGTGCCACCACTCATATCTGTTGTAACAGTGGTGTAAATTTTTTAAAAAAAAACTTTTTTGACTGTGAAACATCAGTCTGCTAGTGTAATCTAATTGCAGTTGCCTGCCTGCCAGCGTGTGTACCAGGCCCACTTGCCAACTAGTGCCACCCCTCATATCTGTTGTAATAGTAGAGTAAATTTAAAAAAAAAACTTTTTTGACTGTGAAACATCAGTCTGCTAGTGTAATCTAATTGCAGTTGCCTGCCTGCCAGCGTGTGTGCCAGGCCCACTTGCCAACTAGTGCCACCACTCATATCTGTTGTAACAGTAGTGTAAATTGTTTTTAAAAAAACTTTTTTGACTGTGAAACATCAGTCTGCTAGTGTAATCTAATTGCAGTTGCCTGCCTGCCCGCGTGTGTGCCAGGCCCCTTGCCAACTGGTGCCACCACTCATATCTGTTGTAACAGTAGTGTAAATTAAAAAAAAACAAAAAAAACTTTTTTGACTGTGAAACATCAGTCTGCTAGTGTAATCTAAATGCAGTTGCCTGACTGCCAGCGTGTGTGCCAGGCCCACTTACCAACTAGTGCCACGACTCACATATGTTGTAACAGTAGTGTAAATTTTGTAAACAAAAACTTTTTTGACTGTGAAACATCAGTCTGCTAGTGTAATCTAATAGCAGTTGCCTGCCTGCCAGCGTGTGTGCCAGGCCCACTTGCTAAGTGCCACCATTCATATCTGTTGTAACAGTAGTGTAAATTTTAAAAAAAAAAACATTTTTGACTGTGAAACATCAGTCTGCTAGTGTAATCTAATTGCAGTTGCCTGCCTGCCAGCGTGTGTGCCAGGCCCACTTGTCAATTAGTGCCACCACTCATATCTGTTGTAACAGTAGTGTAGATTTTTTTTAAAAAAAATATTTGACTGTGAAACATCAGTCTGCTAGTGTAATCTAATTGCAGTTGCCTGCCTGCCCTTGTGTGTGCCAGGCCCACTTGCTAAGTGCCACCACTCATATCTGTTGTAACAGTAGTGTAAATTTAAAAAAAAACTTTTTTGACTGTGAAACATCAGTCTGCTAGTGTAATTTAATTGCAGTTGCCTGCCTGCCAGCGTGTGTGCCAGGCCCACTTGCCAACTAGTGCCACCACTCATATCTGTTGTAACAGTAGTGTAAATTTATTTAAAAAAAACTTTTTTGACTGTGAAACATCAGTCTGCTAGTGTAATCTAATTGCAGTTGCCTGCCTGCCAGCGTTTGTGCCAGGACCACTTGCTAAGTGCCACCATTCATATCTGTTGTAACAGTAGTGAAATGTTTTAAAAAAAAAACTTTTTTTACTGTGAAACATCAGTCTGCTAGTGTAATCTAATAGCAGTTTCCTGACTACCAGCGTGTGTGCCAGGCACACTTGCCAACTAGTGCCACCACTCACATATGTTGTAACAGTAGTGTAAATTTTGTAAACAAAAACTTTTCTGACTGTGAAACATCAGTCTGCTAGTGTAATCTAATAGAAGTTGCCTGCCTGCCAGCGTGTGTGCCAGGCCCACCTGCCAACTAGTGCCACCACTCATATCTGTTGTTACAGTAGTGTAATTTAAAAAAAAAAAAAACTTTTTTGACTGTGAAACATCAGTCTGCTAGTGTAATCTAATTGCAGTTGCCTGCCTGCCCGCGTGTGTGCCAGGCCCACTTGCTAAGTGCCACCACTCATATCTGTTGTAACAGTAGTGTAAATTAAAAAAAAAAAAAACTTTTTTGACTGTGAAAGATCAGTCTGCTAGTGTAATCTAATTGCAGTTGCCTGCCTGCCAGCGTGTGTCCCAGGCCCACTTGCCAACTAGTGCCACCACCGATATCTGTTGTAACAGTAGTGTAAATTTTTGTTAGAAAAAAACTTTTTTGACTGTGAAACATCAGTCTGCTAGTGTAATCTAATAGCAGTTGCCTGCCTGCCAGCGTGTGTGCCAGGCCCACTTGCCAACTAGTGCTACCACTCATATCTGTTGTAACAGTAGTGTAATTTTTTTAAAAAAAAAAACTTTTTTGACTGTGAAACATCAGTCTGCTAGTGTAATCTAATTGCAGTTGCCTGCCTGCCAGCGTGTGTCCCAGGCCCACTTTCTAAGTTCCCCCACTCATATCTGTTGTAACAGTAGTGTAATTTTTTAAAAAAAAAAAACTTTTTTGACTGTGAAACATCAGTCTGCTAGTGTAATCTAATTGCATTTGCCTGCCTGCCTGTCAGCGTGTGTGCCAGGCCCACTTGCCAGCTAGTGCCACCACTCATATCTGTTGTAACAGTAGTGTAAATTTTGTAAAAAAAAACTTTTTCGTCTGTGAAACATCAGTCTGCTAGTGTAATCTAATTGCAGTTGCCTGCCTGCCTGGCAGTGTGTGTGCCAGACCCACTTGCTAAGTGCCACCACTCATATCTGTTGTAACAGTGGTGTACATTTTTTAAAAAAAAACTTTTTTGACTGTGAAACATCAGTCTGCTAGTGTAATCGAATTGCAGTTGCCTGCCTGCCAGCGTGTGTGCCAGGCCCACTTGCCAGCTAGTGCCACCACTCAAATCTGTTGTAACAGTAGTGTAAATTTTGTGAAAAAAAACTTTTTCGTCTGTGAAACATCAGTCTGCTAGTGTAATCTAATTGCAGTTGCATGCCTGCCAGCGTGTATGCCAGGCCCACTTGCTAAGTGCCACCACTCATATCTGTTGTAACAGTAGTGTAAATTTAAAAAAAAAAAACTTTTTTGACTGTGAAACATCAGTCTGCTAGTGTAATCTAATTGCAGTTGCCTGCCTGCCTGCCAGTGTGTGTGCCAGGCCCACTTGCTAAGTGC
The DNA here is from genome assembly GCF_027579735.1 of Bombina bombina. Taxonomy (NCBI): domain Eukaryota; kingdom Metazoa; phylum Chordata; class Amphibia; order Anura; family Bombinatoridae; genus Bombina; species Bombina bombina. The sequence goes on along the minus strand of NW_026512514.1, from coordinate 40,878 downwards.
CACCACTCATATCTGTTGTAACAGTAGTGTACATTTAAAAAAAAAAACTTTTTTGACTGTGAAACATCAGTCTGCTAGTGTAATCTAATAGCAGTTGCCTGCCTGCCAGTGTGTGTGCCAGGCCCACTTGCCAACTAGTGCCACCACTCATATCTATTGTAACAGTAGTGTAAATTTAAAAAAAAAAACTTTTTTGACTGTGAAACATCAGTCTGCTAGTGTAATCTAATTGCAGTTGCCTGCCTGCCCGCGTGTGTGCCAGGCCCACTTGCTAAGTGCCACCACTCATATATGTTGTAACAGTAGTGTAAATTTTTTTAAAAAAAACTTTTTTGACTGTGAAACATCAGTCTGCTAGTGTAATCTAATAGCAGTTGCCTGCCTGCCAGCGTGTGTGCCAGGCCCACTTACCAACTAGTGCCACCACTCATATCTGTTGTAACAGTAGTGTAATTTTTTTTTAAAAAAACTTTTTTGACTGTGAAACATCAGTCTGCTAGTGTAATCTAATTGCAGTTGCCTGCCTGCCATCGTGTGTGCCAGGCCCACTTGCTAAGTGCCACCACTCATATCTTTTGTAACAGTAGTGTAAATTTAAAAAAAAAAAAAATTTTTTTGACTGTGAAACATCAGTCTGCTAGTGTAATCTAATTGCAGTTGCCTGACTGCCAGCGTGTGTGCCAGGCCCACTTGCTAAGTGCCACCACTTATATCTGTTGTAACAGTAGTGTAAATTTTGTAAACAAAAGCTTTTTTGACTGTGAAACATCAGTCTGCTAGTGTAATCTAATAGCAGTTGCCTGCCTGCCAGCGTGTGTGCCAGGCCCACTTGCCAACTAGTGCCACCACTCATATCTGTTGTAACAGTAGTGTAAAATTTTTTAAAAAAAACTTTTTGACTGTGAAACATCAGTCTGCTAGTGTAATATAATTGCAGTTGCCTGCCTGCCAGGGTGTGTGCCAGGCCCACTTGCTAACTAGTGCCACCACTCATATCTGTTGTAACAGTAGTGTAAAATTTTTTTAAAAAAACTTTTTGACTGTGAAACATCAGTCTGCTAGTGTAATATAATTGCAGTTGCCTGCCTGCCAGGGTGTGTGCCAGGCCCACTTGCTAACTAGTGCCACCATTCATATCTGTTGTAACAGTAGTGAAATTTTATTTAAAAAAAAACTTTTTTGACTGTGAAACATCAATCTGCTAGTGTAATCTAATTGCAGTTGCCTGCCTGCCAGCGTGTGTTCCAGGCCCACTTGCCAACTAGTGCCACCCCTCATATCTGTTGTAACAGTAGTGTAAATTAAAAAAAAACAAAACTTTTTTGACTGTGAAACATCAGTCTGCTAGTGAAATCTAATTGCAGTTGCCTGACTGCCAGCGTGTGTGCCAGGCCCACATACCAACTAGTGCCACGACTCACATATGTTGTAACAGTAGTGTAAATTTTGTAAACAAATTTTTTTTTAACTGTGAAACATCAGTCTGCTAGTGTAATCTAATAGCAGTTGCCTGCCTGCCAGAGTGTGTGCCAGGCCCTCTTGTCAATTAGTGCCACCAATCATATCTGTTGTAACAGTAGTGTAGATTTTTTAAAAAAAAACTTTTTTGACTGTGAAACATCAGTCTGCTAGTGTAATCTAATTGCAGTTGCCTGCCTGCCCGCGTGTGTGCCAGGCCCACTTGCTAAGTGCCACCACTCATATCTGTTGTAACAGTAGTGTAAATTTAAAAAAAAAAACTTTTTTGACTGTGAAACATCAGTCTGCTAGTGTAATCTAATTGCAGTTGCCTGCCTGCCAGCGTGTGTGCCAGGCCCACTTGCCAACTAGTGCCACCACCGATATCTGTTGTAACAGTAGTGTAAATTTTTGTTAGAAAAAAACTTTTTTGACTGTGAAACATGAGTCTGCTAGTGTAATCTAATAGCAGTTGCCTGCCTGCCTGCCAGCGTGTGTGCCAGGCCCACTTGTCAACTAGTGCTACCACTCATATCTGTTGTAACAGTAGTGTAATTTTTAAAAAAAAAAAAAAAATTTTTGACTGTGAAACATCAGTCTGCTAGTGTAATCTAATTGCAGTTGCCTGCCTGCCAGCATGTGTCCCAGGCCCACTTTCTAAGTTCCACCACTCATATCTGTTGTAACAGTAGTGTAAATTTTTTTAAAAAAATTTTTTTTGACTGTGAAACATCAGTCTGCTAGTGTAATCTAATTGCAGTTGCCTGCCTGCCAGCATGTGTCCCAGGCCCACTTTCTAAGTTCCACCACTCATATCTGTTGTAACAGTAGTGTAAATTTTTTTAAAAAAATTTTTTTTGACTGTGAAACATCAGTCTGCTAGTGTAATCTAATTGCAGTTGCCTGTCTGCCAGCGTGTGTCCAGGCTTACTTGCCAGCTAGTGCCACCACTCAAATCTGTTGTAACAGAAGTGTAAATTTTGTAAAAAAAAACTTTTTCGTCTGTGAAACATCAGTCTGCTAGTTTAATCTAATTGCAGTTGCCTGCCTGCCTGCCAGTGTGTGTGCCAGACGAACTTGCTAAGTGCCACCACTCATATCTGTTGTAACAGTAGTGTACATTTTTTTAAAAAAAACTTTTTTGACTGTGAAACATCAGTCTGCTAGTGTAATCTAATTGCAGTTGCCTGCCTGCCAGCGTGTATGCCAGGCCCACTTGCTAAGTGCCACCACTCATATCTGTTGTAACAGTAGTGTAAATTTTTTTTAAAAAATCTTTTTTGACTGTGAAGCATCAGTCTGCTAGTGTAATCTAATTGCAGTTGCCTGCCTGCCTGCCTGCCAGTGTGTGTGCCAGGCCCACTTGCTAAGTGTCACCACTCATATCTGTTGTAACAGTAGTGTACATTTAAAAAAAAAAAAAAACTTTTTTGACTGTGAAACATCAGTCTGCTAGTGTAATCTAATAGCAGTTGCCTGCCTGCCAGCGTGTGTGCCAGGCCGACTTGCCAACTAGTGCCACCACTCATATCTGTTGTAACAGTAGTGTAAATTTAAAAAAAAAAACTTTTTTGACTGTGAAACATCAGTCTGCTAGTGTAATCTAATTGCAGTTGCCTGCCTGCCCGCGTGTGTGCCAGGCCCACTTGCTAAGTGCCACCACTCATATCTGTTGTAACAGTAGTGTAAATTTTTTTTAAAAAAACTTTTTTGACTGTGAAACATCAGTCTGCTAGTGTAATCTAATTGCAGTTGCCTGCCTGCCAGCGTGTGTGCCAGGCCCACTTGCCAACTACTGCCACCACTCACATCTGTTGTAACAGTAGTGTAAATTTAAAAAAAACAAAAACTTTTTTGACTGTGAAACATCAGTCTGCTAGTGTAATCTAATTGCAGTTGCCTGACTGCCAGCGTGTGTGCCAGGCCCACTTGCCAACTAGTGCCACCACTCACATATGTTGTAACAGTAGTGTAATCTAATAGCAGTTGCCTGCCTGCCAGCGTGTGTGCCAGGCCCACTTGCCAGCTAGTGCCACCACTCATATCTGTTGTAACAGTAGTGTACATTTTTAAAAAAAAAACTTTATTGACTGTGAAACATCAGTCTGCTAGTGTAATCTAATTGCAGTTGCCTGCCTGCCAGCGTGTGTGCCAGGCCCACTTGCCAACTAGTGCCACCACCGATATCTGTTGTAACAGTAGTGTAAATTTTTGTTAGAAAAAAACATTTTTGACTGTGAAACATCAGTCTGCTAGTGTAATCTAATTGCAGTTGCCTGCCTGCCAGCGTGTGTGCCAGGCCCACTTGCTAACTAGTGCCACCCCTCATATCTGTTGTAACAGTAGTGTAAATTTAAAAAAATAAACTTTTTTGACTGTGAAACTTCAGTCTGCTAGTGTAATCTAATTGCAGTTGCCTGCCTGCCAGCGTGTGTGCCAGGCCCACTTGCCAACTAGTGCCACCACTCATATCTGTTTTAACAGTAGTGTAAATTTAAAAAAAAACAAATTTTTTTGACTGTGAAACATCAGTCTGCTAGTGTAATCTATCAGCAGTTGCCTGCCTGCCAGTGTGTGTGCAAGGGCACTTGCCAACTACTGTCACCACTCATATCTGTTGTAACAGTAGTGTAAATTAAAAAAAAAAACTTTTTTGACTGTGAAACATCAGTCTGCTAGTGTAATCTAATTGCAGTTGCCTGCCTGCCAGCGTGTGTGCCAGGCCCACTTGCCAACTAGTGCCACCACTCATATCTGTTGTAACAGTAGTGTAGATTTTTTTTTTAAAATTTTTGACTGTGTAACATCAGTCTGCTAGTGTAATCTAATTGCAGTTGCCTGCCTGCCAGCGTGTGTGCCAGGCCTACTTGCCAACTAATGCCACCACTCATATCTGTTGTAACAGTAGTGTACATTTTTTTTTAAAAAAACTTTTTTGACTGTAAAACATCAGTGCGCTAGTGTAATCTAATTGCAGTTGCCTGCCTGCCCGCGTGTGTGCCAGGCCCCCTTGCCAACTAGTGCCACCACTCATATCTGTTGTAACAGTAGTGTAAATTTAAAAAAAAAAAAAAAAAACTTTTTTGACTGTGAAACATCAGTCTGCTAGTGTAATCTAATTGCATTTGCCTGACTGCCAGCGTGTGTGCCAGTCCCACTTACCAACTAGTGCCACCACTCACATATGTTGTAACAGTAGTCTGCTAGTGTAATCTAATAGCAGTTGCCTGCCTGCCAGCGTGTGTGCCAGGCCCACTTGCCAATTAGTGCCACCACTCATATCTGTTGTAACAGTAGTGTTAATTTTTTTTTTAAAAAACTTTTTTGACTGTGAAACATCAGTCTGCTAGTGTAATCTAATTGCAGTTGCCTGCCTTCCGGCGTGTGTGCCAGGCCCACTTGCTAAGTGCCACCACTCATATCTGTTGTAACAGTAGTGTAAATTTAAAAAAAAAACTTTTTTGACTGTGAAACATCAGTCTGCTAGTGTTATCTAATTGCAGTTGCCTGCCTGCCAGCGTGTGTGCCAGGCCCACTTGTCAACTAGTGCTACCACTCATATCTGTTGTAACAGTAGTGTAATTTTTTTTAAAAAAAAAACTTTTTTGACTGTGAAACATCAGTCTGCTAGTGTAATCTAATTGCAGTTGCCTGCCTGCCTGCCAGCGTGTGTGCCAGGCCCACTTGCCAGCTAGTGCCACCACTCATATCTGTTGTAACAGTAGTGTAAATTTTGTAAAAAAAAACTTTTTCGTCTGTGAAACATCAGTCTGCTAGTGTAATCTAATTGCAGTTGCCTGCCAGTGTGTGTGCCAGACCCACTTGCTAAGTGCCACCACTCATATCTGTTGTAACAGTAGTGTACATTTTTAAAAAAAAAACTTTTTTGACTGTGAAACATCAGTCTGCTAGTGTAATCGAATTGCAGTTGCCTGCCTGCCAGCGTGTGTGCCAGGCCCACTTGCCAGCTAGTGCCACCACTCAAATCTGTTGTAACAGTAGTGTAAATTTTGTAAAAAAAAACTTTTTCGTCTGTGAAACATCAGTCTGCTAGTGTAATCTAATTGCAGTTGCCTGCCTGCCAGTGTGTATGCCAGGCCCACTTGCTAAGTGCCACCACTCATATCTGTTGTAACAGTAGTGTAAATTTTTTTAAAAAAAAATAACTTTCTTGACTGTGAAATATCAGTCTGCTAGTGTAATCTAATTGCAGTTCCCTGCCTGCCAGCATGTGTGCCTGGCCCACTTGCCAGCTAGTGCCACCACTCATATCTGTTGTAACAGTAGTGTAAATTTTGTTAAAAAAAAAACTTTTTTGACTGTGAAACATCAGTCTGCTAGTGTAATCTAATTGCAGTTGCCTGCCTGCCTGCCAGTGTGTGTGCCAGGCCCACTTGCTAAGTGCCACCACTTATATCTGTTGTAACAGTAATGTAAATTTTGTAAAAAAAAAACTTTTTTGACTGTGAAACATCAGTCTGCTAGTGTAATCTAATTGCAGTTGCCTGCCTGCCCGCGTGTGTGCCAGGCCCACTTGCTAAGTGCCACCACTCATATCTGTTGTAACAGTAGTGTAAATTTTTTTTAAAAAAACTTTTTTGACTGTGAAACATCAGTCTGCTAGTGTAATCTAATTGCAGTTGCCTGCCTGCCTGCCAGCGTGTGTGCCAGGCCCACTTGCCAACTACTGCCACCACTCACATCTGTTGTAACAGTAGTGTAAATTTAAAAAAAACAAAAACTTTTTTGACTGTGAAACATCAGTCTGCTAGTGTAATCTAATTGCAGTTGCCTGACTGCCAGCGTGTGTGCCAGGCCCACTTGCCAACTAGTGCCACCACTCATATATGTTGTAACAGTAGTGTAATCTAATAGCAGTTGCCTGCCAGCCAGCGTGTGTGCCAGGCCCACTTGCCAACTAGTGCCACCACTCATATCTGTTGTAACAGTAGTGTACATTTTTTTTAAAAAAACTTTTTTGACTGTGAAACATGAGTCTGCTAGTGTAATCTAATTGCAGTTGCCTGCCTGCCTGCCTGCCAGCGTGTGTGCCAGGCCCACTTGCCAACTACTGCCACCACTCATATCTGTTGTAACAGTAGTGTAAATTTTTTTTAAAAAAAAACTTTTTTGACTGTGAAACATCAGTCTGCTAGTGTAATCTAATTGCAGTTGCCTGACTGCCAGCGTGTGTGCCAGGCCCACTTGCCAACTAGTGCCACCACTCACATATGTTGTAACAGTAGTGTAATCTAATAGCAGTTGCCTGCCTGCCAGCGTGTGTGCCAGGCCCACTTGCCAACTAGTGCCACCACTCATATCTGTTGTAACAGTAGTGTAAATTTTTTTTAAAAAAACTTTTTTGACTGTGAAACATCAGTCTGCTAGTGTAATATAATTGCAGTTGCCTGCCTGCCAGCGTGTGTGCCAGGCCCACTTGCTAAGTGCCACCATTCATATCTGTTGTAACAGTAGTGAATTTTTAAAAAAAAAAAAACTTTTTTGACTGTGAAACATCAGTCTGCTAGTGTAATCTAATTGCAGTTGCCTGCCTGCCAGCGTGTGTGCCAGGCCCACTTGCCAACTAGTGCCACCCCTCATATCTGTTGTAACAGTAGTGTAAATTTTAAAAAATAAACTTTTTTGACTGTGAAACATCAGTCTGCTAGTGTAATCTAATTGCAGTTGCCTGCCTGCCAGAGTGTGTGCCAGGCCCACTTGCCAACTAGTGCCACCACTCATATCTGTTGTAACAGTAGTGTAATTTTTTTTAAAAAAAACTTTTTTGACTGTGAAACATCAGTCTGCTAGTGTAATCTAATTGCAGTTGCCTGCCTGCCCGCGTGTGTGCCAGGCCCCCTTGCCAACTAGTGCCACCACTCATATCTGTTGTAACAGTAGTGTAAATTAAAAAAAAAAAAAAAAAACTTTTTTGACTGTGAAACATCAGTCTGCTAGTGTAATCTAATTGCAGTTGCCTGACTGCCAGCGTGTGTGCCAGGCCCACTTACCAACTAGTGCCACGACTCACATATGTTGTAACAGTAGTGTAAATTTTGTAAACAAAAACTTTTTTGACTGTGAAACATCAGTCTGCTAGTGTAATCTAATAGCAGTTGCCTGCCTGCCAGCGTGTGTGCCAGGCCCTCTTGCTAAGTGCCACCATTCATATCTGTTGTAACAGTAGTGTAGATTTTTTTTTTTTAATTTTTTGACTGTGAAACATCAGTCTGCTAGTGTAATCTAATTGCAGTTGCCTGCCTGCCTGCCCTCGTGTGTGCCAGGCCCACTTGCTAAGTGCCACCACTCATATCTGTTGTAACAGTAGTGTAAATTTTTTTAAAAAAAACTTTTTTGACTGTGAAACATCAGTCTGCTAGTGTAATCTAATTGCAGTTGCCTGCCAGCGTGTGTGCCAGGCCCACTTGTCAACTAGTGCCACCCCTCATATCTGTTGTAACAATAAGTGTAAATTTGAAAAAATAAACTTTTTTGACTGTGAAACATCAGTCTGCTAGTGTAATCTAATTGCAGTTGCCTGCCTGCCAGTGTGTGTGCCAGGCCCACTTGCTAAGTGCCACTACTCATATCTGTTGTAACAGTAGCGTACATTTTAAAAAAAAAAACTTTTTTGACTGTGAAACATCAGTCTGCTAGTGTAATCTAAATGCAGTTGCCTGCCTTTACAACTAGTGCCACCACTCATATCTGTTATAACAGTAGTGTAAATTTTTAAAAAAAAAACTTTTTTGACTGTGAAACATCAGTCTGCTAGTGTAATTGAATTGCAGTTGCCTGCATGCCAGCGTGTGTGCCAGTCCCACTTGCCAACTAATGCCACCACTCATATCTGTTGTAACAGCAGTGTAATTTTTTTAAAAAAAAATTTTTTGACTTTGAAACATCAGTCTGCTAGTGTAATCTAATTGCAGTTGCCTGCCTGCCAGCGTGTGTGCCAGGCCCACTTGCTAAGTGCCACCACTTATATCTGTTGTAAAAGTAGGGTAAATTTTGTAAAAAAAAACTTTTTTGACTGTGAAACATCAGTCTGCTAATGTAATCGAATTGCAGTTGCCTGCCTGCCAGCGTGTGTGCCAGTCCCACTTGCCAACTAGTGCCACCACTCATATCTGTAGTAACAGTAGTGTACATTTAAAAAAAAAACTCTTTTGACTGTGAAACATCAGTCTGCTAGTGTAATCTAATTGCAGTTGCCTGCCTCCCAGCGTGTGTGCCAGGCCCACTTGCCAACTAGTGCCACCACTCATATCTGTTGTAACAGTAGTGTAAATTTAAAAAAAAAAACTTTTTTGACTGTGAAACATCAGTCTGCTAGTGTAATCTAATAGCAGTTGCCTGCCTGCCAGCGTGTGTGCCAGGCCAACTTGCCAACTAGTGCCACCACTCATATCTGTTGTAACAGTAGTGTTAATTTTGTAAAAAAAAACTTTTTTGACTGGGAAACATCAGTCTGCTAGTGTAATCTAATTGCAGTTGCCTGCCTGCCAGCGTGTGTGCCAGGCCCACTTGCCAACTCGTGCCACCACTCATATCTGTTGTAACAGTAGTGTAAATTTTTAAAAAAAAAACTTTTTTGACTGGGAAACATCAGTCTGCTAGTGTAATCTAATTGCAGTTGCCTGCCTGCCAGCGTGTGTGCCAGGCCCACTTGCCAACTAGTGCCACCACTCATATCTGTTGTAACAGTAGTGTAAATTTAAAAAAAAAAATTTGACTGTGAAACATCAGTCTGCTAGTGTAATCAAATTGCAGTTGCCTGCCTGCCAGCGTGTGTGCCAGGCCCACTTGCCAACTAGTGCCACCACTCATATCTGTTGTAACAGTAGTGTAAATTTAAAAAAAAAAAAACATTTTTGACTGTGAAACATCAGTCTGCTAGTGTAATCTAATAGCAGTTGCCTGGCTGCCATTTTGTGTGCCAGGCCCAATTGCCAACTAGTGCCACCACTCATATCTGTTGTAACAGTAGTGTACATTTTTAAAAAAAAAAACTTTTTTGACTGTGAAACATCAGTCTGCTAGTGTAATCTAATAGCAGTTGCCTGCCTGCCAGCGTGTGTGCCAGGCCCACTTGCCAACTAGTGCCACCATTCATATCTGTTGGAACAGTAGTGTAAATATAAAAAAAAAAAACTTTTTTGACTGTGAAACATCAGTCTGCTAGTGTAATCTAATTGCAGTTGCCTGCCTGCCCGCGTGTGTGCCAGGCCCACTTGCTAAGTGCCACCACTCATATCTGTTGTAACAGTAGTGTACATTTTTTAAAAAAAAACTTTTTTGACTGTGAAACATCAGTCTGCTAGTGTAATCTAAATGCAGTTGCCTGCCTTTACAACTAGTGCCACCACTCATATCTGTTATAACAGTAGTGTAAATTTTTTAAAAAAAAACTTTTTTGACTGTGAAACATCAGTCTGCTAATGTAATCGAATTGCAGTTGCCTGCCTCCCAGCGTGTGTGCCAGTCCCACTTGCCAACTAGTGCCACCACTCATATCTGTAGTAACAGTAGTGTACATTTAAAAAAAAAACTCTTTTGACTGTGAAACATCAGTCTGCTAGTGTAATCTAATTGCAGTTGCCTGCCTCCCAGCGTGTGTGCCAGGCCCACTTGCCAACTAGTGCCACCACTCATATCTGTTGTAACAGTAGTGTAAATTTAAAAAAAAAAACTTTTTTGACTGTGAAACATCAGTCTGCTAGTGTAATCTAATAGCAGTTGCCTGCCTGCCAGCGTGTGTGCCAGGCCCACTTGCCAACTAGTGCCACCACTCATATCTGTTGTAACAGTAGTGTTAATTTTGTAAAAAAAAACTTTTGACTGTGAAACATCAGTTTGCTAGTGTAATCTAATAGCAGTTGCCTGCCTGCCAGCGTGTGTGCCAGGCCCACTTGCTAAGTGCCACCACTCATATCTGTTGTAACAGTAGTGTAAATTTTTTTAAAAAAAACTTTTTTGACTGGGAAACATCAGTCTGCTAGTGTAATCTAATTGCAGTTGCCTGCCTGCCAGCGTGTGTGCCAGGCCCACTTGCCAACTAGTGCCACCACTCATATCTGTTGTAACAGTAGTGTAAATTTAAAAAAAAAAATTTGACTGTGAAACATCAGTCTGCTAGTGTAATCAAATTGCAGTTGCCTGCCTGCCAGCGTGTGTGCCAGGCCCACTTGCCAACTAGTGCCACCACTCATATATGTTGTAACAGTAGTGTAAATTTAAAAAAAAAAAAACATTTTTGACTGTGAAACATCAGTCTGCTAGTGTAATCTAATAGCAGTTGCCTGGCTGCCATTTTGTGTGCCAGGCCCACCTGCCAACTAGTGCCACCACTCATATCTGTTGTAACAGTAGTGTAAATTTAAAAAAAAAAAAAAAACTTTTTTGACTGTGAAACATCAGTCTGCTAGTGTAATCTAATAGCAGTTGCCTGCCTGCCAGCGTGTGTGCCAGGCCCACTTGCCAACTAGTGCCACCACTCATATCTGTTGTAACAGTAGTGTAAATATAAAAAAAAAAACTTTTTTGACTGTGAAACATCAGTCTGCTAGTGTAATCTAATTGCAGTTGCCTGCCTGCCCGCGTGTGTGCCAGGCCCACTTGCTAAGTGCCACCACTCATATCTGTTGTAACAGTAGTGTACATTTTTAAAAAAAAAAAACTTTTTTGACTGTGAAACATCAGTCTGCTAGTGTAATCTAATTGCAGTTGCCTGCCTGCCAGCGTGTGTGCCAGGCCCACTTGCCAACTACTGCCACCACTCATATCTGTTGTAACAGTAGTGTAAATTTTTTTAAAAAAAATTTTTTTTGACTGTTAAACATCAGTGTGCTAGTGTAATCTAATTGCAGTTGCCTGACTGCCAGCGTGTGTGCCAGGCCCACTTGCCAACTAGTGCCACCACTCACATATGTTGTAACAGTAGTGTAATCTAATAGCAGTTGCCTGCCTGCCAGCGTGTGTGCCAGGCCCACTTGCCAACTAGTGCCACCACTCATATCGGTTGTAACAGTAGTGTAATTTTTTTTTAAAAAAACTTTTTTGACTGTGAAACATCAGTCTGCTAGTGTAATATAATTGCAGTTGTCTGCCTGCCAGCGTGTGTGACAGGCCCACTTGCTAAGTGCCACCATTCATATCTGTTGTAACAGTAGTGAAATTTAAAAAAAAACAAAAACTTTTTTGACTGTGAAACATCAGTCTGCTAGTGTAATCTAATTGCAGTTGCCTGCCTGCCAGCGTGTGTGCCAGGCCCACTTGCCAACTAGTGCCACCCCTCATATCTGTTGTAACAGTAGTGTAAATTTAAAAAAATAAACTTATTTGACTGTGAAATATCAGTCTGCTAGTGTAATCTAATTGCAGTTGCCTGCCTGCCAGAGTGTGTGCCAGGCTCACTTGCCAACTAGTGCCACCACTCATATCTGTTGTAACAGTAGTGTAATTTTTTTTAAAAAAAACTTTTTTGACTGTGAAACATCAGTCTGCTAGTGTAATCTAATTGCAGTTGCCTGACTGCCAGCGTGTGTGCCAGGCCCACTTACCAACTAGTGCCACGACTCACATATGTCGTAACAGTAGTGTAAATTTTGTAAACAAAAACTTTTTTGACTGTGAAACATCAGTCTGCTAGTGTAATCTATTTCTAGTTGCCTGCCATCGTGTGTGCCAGGCCCACTTGCCAACTAGTGCCATCACTCATATCTGTTGTAACAGTAGTGTAAATTTAAAAAAAAACTTTTTTGACTGTGAAACATCTGTCTGCTAGTGTAATCTAATTGCAGTTGCCTACCTGCTAGCGTGTTTGCCATGCCCACTTGCCCAGTGCCACCATTCATATCTGGTGTAACAGTAGTGTAAATAATTAAAAAAAAAAACTTTTTTGACTGTGAAACCTCAGTCTGCTAGAGTAATCTAATTGCAGTTGCCTGCCTGCCAGCGTGTGTGCCAGGCTCACAGCGTATACTGTGCCCACTTGCCCTGTGGCACCACTCATATCTTGTTTAATAGTAGTGTAAGTGTACATTTAAAAAAATAAAAACTTTTTTGACTTTGAAACATCAGTCTGCTTTTTTGTGTCAGGCTCACAGCGTATACTGTGCCCACTTGCCCAGTGCCACCACTCATATCTTGTTTAATAGTAGTGTAAGTATACATTTAAAAAAAAATGACAGGCAGAGGCAGGCCACCCTGCAGGTGCCGTCGTGGTCGTGGTGCTGTGATTCCCTTTGGCCGTAGAATAATGCCCATGCCACGTCCCATGAACTCGAAAAGTTCTGAGGAGGACATAGTTGACTTTTTAACACAGGACACCCAATCTTCTATAGCTTCCGCTCCGAACCTTGATGCACTATCCTCCTCCAGCTTATCTTCGGGCACCTCTCAAGTTACCACCACTCGCCCGCCTGCCGCCACCACTAACACTAGCACCACAGCCGCTTCACTTGAAGTGTCAGAGGAGTTTTTTACACATCAGTTGGAAGAAATGAGTGATGCGCATCCATGATTGACAGAGGATGTAGATAACAGTGATATGTCTCAGTCAGGCAGCATTAGAGACATGGACAACGCACGGTGTGATGATGATGATGTTGTACCCGCCGTTGCTTCCATTGTTGAGTTGTCAGATACAAGTGAAGGGGTTGATGATGACGATGCGTCCGTGGATGTCACGTGGGCGCCCGGTAGAAGAGAACTAGTGCCACCACTCATATCTGTTGTAACAGTAGTGTACATTTTTAAAAAAAAAAACTTTTTTGACTGTGAAACATCAGTCTGCTAGTGTAATATAATAGCAGTTACCTGCCTGCCAGTGTGTGTGCCAGGCCCACTTGCCAACTAGTGCCACCACTCATATCTGTTGTAACAGTAGTGTACATTTAAAAAAATAACTTTTTTGACTGTAAATCATCAGTCTGCTAGTGTAATATAATAGCAGTTGCCTGCCTGCCAGTGTGTGTGCCAGGCCCACTTGCCAACTAGTGCCACCACTCATATCTGTTGTAACAGTAGTGTAAATTTTGTAAAAAAAAACCTTTTTTTTTTTGTTTAATAGTAGTGTAAGTATACATTTAAAAAAAAAATGACAGGCAGAGGCAGGCCACTCTGCAGGTGCCGTCATGGTCGTGGTGCTGTGATTCCCTTTGGCCGTAGAATAATGCCCATGCCACGTCCCATGAACTCGAAAAGTTCTGAGGAGGACATAGTTGACTTTTTAACACAGGACACCCAATCTTCTATAGCTTCCGCTCCGAACCTTGACGCACCATCCTCCTCCAGCTTATCTTCGGGCACCTCTCAAGTTACCACCACTCGCCCGCCTGCCGCCACCACCAACACTAGCACCACAGCCGCTTTACTTGATGTGTCAGAGGAGTTTTTTACACATCAGTTGGAAGAAATGAGTGATGCGCATCCATGATTGACAGAGGATGTAGAAAACAGTGATATGTCTCAGTCAGGCAGCATTACAGACATGGACGTACAGTGTGATGATGATGATGTTGTACCCGCTGCTGCTTCCTTTGTTGATTTGTCAGATACAAGTGAAGCAGTTGATGATGACGATGCGTCCGTGGATGTCACGTGGGTGCCCGCTAGAAGAGAAGAAGAACAGGGGGAAAGTTCAGATGGGGAGACAGAGAGGAGGAGACGAGTTGGAAGCAGGGGGAGGTCGTCGCAAGGAACTAGTGGCATAGTCAGACAGCATGCATCGGCACCCGGGGTCAGCCAGACAGCACGCCAATCAACGCATGCTGTTACCACCACCAGAATGCCGTCATCGCAGAGCTCAGCAGTGTGGCATTTTTTTTGTGTGTCTGCCTCTGACAACAGCGATGCCATTTGCAACCTGTGCCAAAAGAAACTGAGTCGTGGTAAGTGCAACACCCACCTAGGAACAACTGCTTTGCGAAGGCACATGATTGCACATCACAAACGCCTATGGGATCAACACATGAGTACAAGCAGCACACAAACTCAAAGCCACCATCCTCTCCCTGGTCAAGCATCTTCAGCCACGTCAACCACTGCTGTCCTCCTTACCCCTCTCAACCATCCGCCAATTCATCTATCTTCCGGAGCAGTTCCTGCTCATCTGCCCACAGTCAGGTGTCACCCCCTTGCCCGGCGTCTGACAGCTGGCTTGTCTGAAGTCTTAGCCCGCCAGCTTTTACCATACAAGCTGGTGGAGTCTGAGGCGTTCAAAAAATTTGTAGCTATTGGGACACCGCAGTGGAAGGTACCCGGCTGAAATTTCTTTTCACAAAAGGCAATCCCCAACCTGTACTTGATTGTGCAAAAGGAAGTAATGGCATGTCTGGCACACAGTGTTGTGGCAAGGGTCCATATGACCACTGATAGCTGGTCTGCAAAGCATGGTCAGGGCAGGTATATCACCTACACTGCGCATTGGGTAAACCTGCTGATGGCTGCCAAGCATGGAATGCGTGGCTCTGCAGAGGAGGAGTTGGTGACACCGCCACAACTTGCAGGCAGGCCTGCTGCCACCTCCTCTACTCCTCCTACTCCATCCTCTTCCGTAACCTCCTCGGCTGAGTCCTCTTCTGCTGCTGCGTCTTGCTCCACATCAACGGCACCCCCCCAGCTCCGCAGGTACTATTCCACATCCCGGATACGGCAGTGTCACGCCGTCTTGGAGTTGACTTGCCTGAAAGCAGAGAGTCACACCGGACCAGTACTCCTGTCCGCCCTGAACACACAGGTGGATCAGTGGCTGACTCCGCACCAACCGGAGATCGGAAAAGTGGTGTCTGACAACAGAAGTAATTTGGTGGCGGCATTGAAATTGGGCAAGTTGACACATGTGCCGTGCATGGCATGTGTGTGTAATCTGATCGTAAAACGCTTTGTGCATAAGTATCCAGGCTTACAGGACGTCCGGAAGCAGGCCAGGAAGGTGTGTGGCCATTTCAGGCGTTCCTACACGGCCATGGCGCACTTTTCCGATATCCAGCGGCGAAACAACATGCCAGTGAGGCGCTTGATTTGCGACAGCCCGACACGTTGGAATTCAACACTCCTAATGTTCGACCGCCTGCTCCAACAAGAAAAAGCCGTTAACGAGTATTTGTATGACCGGGGTGCTAGGACAGCCTCTGCGGAGCTGGGAATTTTTTTGCCACATTACTGGGCGCTCATGCGCAATGCCTGTAGGCTCATGCGTCCTTTTGAGGAGGTGACAAACCTAGTCAGTCGCACCGAAGGCACCATCAGCGACATCATACTATTTGTTTTCTTCCTGGAGCATGCCCTGCGAAGAGTGCTGGATCAAGCTGTAGATGAGCGTGAAGAGGAAGAGTTGTGGTCACCATCACCACCAGAAACAGCCTTATCAGCATTGTTTGCTGGACCTGCAGCAACGCTGGAAGAGGATTGTGAGGAAGAGGAGTCAGAGGAGGAATGTGGCTTTGAGGAGGAGGAGGAGGAAGACCAACCACAACAGGCATCCCAGGGTGCTCGTTGTTGTCACCTATCTGGTACCCGTGGTGTTGTACGTGGCTGGGGGGAAGAAGATACCTTCAGTGACATCACTGAGGAAGAGGAACGGGACATGAGTAGCTCGGCATCCAACCTTGTGCAAATGGGGTCTTTCATGCTGTCATCCCTGTTGAGGGACCCTCATATAAAAAAGCTGAAGGAGAACGACCTGTACTGGGTGTCCACGCTACTAGACCCCCGTTATAAGCATAAAGTGCCAGAAATGTTACCGAATTACAACAAGTCGGAAAGGATGCAGCATTTCCAAAATAAATTAAAAAGTATGCTTTACACAGCGTATAAGGGTGATGTCACAGCACAACGTGAATCTAACAGGGGAAGAGCTGAAAGTAATCCTCCCACGACCACGCCGGCAAGGACAGGACGCTTTACAGACGTCTTGTTGATGGAGGACATGCAGACCTTTTTAACTCCTATGCATCGGCACAGC
The DNA here is from genome assembly GCF_027579735.1 of Bombina bombina. Lineage (NCBI taxonomy): Eukaryota > Metazoa > Chordata > Amphibia > Anura > Bombinatoridae > Bombina > Bombina bombina. The sequence goes on along the minus strand of NW_026512514.1, from coordinate 24,452 downwards.
CCTTCGGGGTCCACCCTCAGAGAACGACTCGACCGACAGGTAGCAGACTACCTTGCCTTAACTGCAGATCTCGACACTCTGAGGAGCGATGAACCCCTTGACTACTGGGTGTGCAGGCTTGACCTGTGGCCTGAGATATCCCAATTTGCAATAGAACTTCTGGCCTGCCCCACTTCAAGTGGCCTGTCAGAAAGGACCTTCAGTGCAGCAGGAGGTATTGTCACTGAGAAGAGAAGTCGCCTAGGTAAAAAAAAGTCTAGATTACCTCACCTTTATTAAGATGAATGAGGGATGGATCCCGAAGGGACTGACATTGGGCGATACATTCGAGTAAAAAAGGCCTGATGACATGAGCTGCCTTGGGCTAAAAATGGTCCACACGCTGTATTTTATCTTCAAATGCCGGATGACTTGCGTGACTTATCCGCCACCAACTAGGGTTCAAGCCGCAATGTTTTAGGGCACTTTCTGCCTGGGAAACAAACATCAATTTTTCTGGCCTCTGCTACAGCAGCGGCTGCAACAATACCTAATTTTTCAGGCATGTGTACATGCCAAATTATTCTTGCCTCTGGTGCTGCACTGTGGCTTCAAAAACAAAACAAAAAAAAAGACACTTAACAGGATTAAACTGATAGGAATAGTACAACTTAACACACCACTCCTATCTGGTGGCACATTAGATTGCATGCGCAGTGCTGCAAATTTGAAGTAGGAGGACCGACCAAGCATCTTTTTCCATCTCCTGGTTCCTAAAATCCATGCCATATACACATCCCCTGATAGGGGACACCGCAGTGGAAGGTACCCGGCCGAAATTTCTTTTCACAAAAGGCAATCCCCAACCTTTACTCGATTGTGCAAAAGGAAGTAACCTTACCAAGGGTCCCAGACCACACGTCTTGTAATTCTCTGTCTGGGAAATTATATATCTATAAAATCTATCTATTTATCTATCAAATCTATCTAACTATCAATCGTATCTATCAAATGTATATTGCATCTATTGATCTATGTAATATATGTATCTATCTATCTATCAAATCTATCTATCTCGTGGCCGGACGGTTTTGTGACAGCCACTTGTGTTTCGGCCAAATGTCCGTCGGCCAAATGTCCGTCGGCTAAAAATCCGGCCATGATTGCACGCGCAGTGCCCCAAATTTGAAGTAGGAGGACCGACCAAGCATCTTTTTCCATCTCCCGGTTCCTAAAATCCATGCCATATACATGTCCCCTGGCGCTGCAACTGCCTCTGGGAACCTTACCATGGGTCCCAGACCACACGTCTTGTAATTCTCTGTCTGGGAAATTATATATCTATCAAATTTATCTATTTATCTATCAAATCTATCTAACTATCAATCGTATCTATCAAATGTATATTGCATCTATTGATCTATGTAATCTATGTATCTATCTATCAAATCTATCTATCTCGTGGCCGGACTGTTTTGTGACAGCCACTTGTGTTTCGGCCAAATGTCCGTCGGACAAGTGTCCGTCGGACAAATGTCCGTCGGCTAAAAGTCCGGCCACGATTGCACGTGCAGTGCCCCAAATTTAAAGTAGCAGGACCGACCAAGCATCATTTTCCATCTCCCGGTTCCTAAAATCCATGCCATATACACGTCCCCTGGCGCCGCAACTGCCTCTGGGAACCTTACCATGGGTCACAGACCGCACATCTTGTAATTCTCTGTCTGGGAAATTATATATCTATCAAATCTATCTATTTATCTATCAAATCTATCTATCTATTGTATCTATCAAATGTATATTGCATCTATTGATCTATCTATATAATCTATGTATCTATGTACCTATCAAATCTATCTATCTCGTGGTTGTGCTAATGGACTGTTTGCAGTTGTTTGCGGTGCATTAAACGGGGAATTTGGTCTGTCACTGTGAAGCGGGCGTAACCCTTACACTACCTGATCGATACAACATCATACCTGATGTTTTAAAGCACGTTATTCCAAACAATTTAGGAATGTTAGGTGATTTATGCCCTTTATGGATTAAAACCAGACTGCATCAACTATGTAATTTTCCGTGGGAGTTTTGCCATGGATCCCCCTCCGGCATGCCATAGTCCAGGTGTTAGTCCCCTTGAAACAACTTTTCCATCAATATTGTGGCCAGAAAGAGTCCCTGTGGGTTTTAAAATTCGCCTGCCTATTGAAGTCAATGGCGGTTTGCCCGGTTCGCCCGTTCGCTAACAGTTGTGGAAGTTTGAGTTCGCCGTTCGCGAACGGAAAATTTTAAGTTCGCAACATCACTAAATATCAGCAGATACTTGAGAATAATGTTGAGGAATCAGTCACAAAGTTGAAGTTATGCCGGGGCTGGATATTTCATCAAGACAACAACCCAAAACACTGCTCAAAATCTACTTTGGCATTTATGCAGAGGAACAAGTACAATGTTCTGGAATGACCATCCCAGTCCCCATACCTGAATATCATTGAAAATCTGTGGGGTGATTTGAAGCGAGCTGTCCATGCTTGGCAACTATCAAACCTAACTGAACTGGAGATGTTTTGCACAGAGGAATGGTCCAAAATATCTTCATCCAGAATCCAGACACTCATTACAGGCTATAGGAAGCGTCTAGAGGCTGCTATTTCTGCTAAAGGAGGCTCTACTAAATATTGATGCAATATTTCTGTTGGGGTACACAAATTTATGCACCTGTCTAATTTTGTTTGGATGCATATTGCACATTTCTGTTAATTCAATGAACCTCATTTCACTACTGTACTATATTACCGTGTCCTTCAGTTATTTGATAGATCAAAATGAAATTGCTGATCCAAACACCCAATTATTTATAAATTAAAATCATGAAAATTGTCAGGGGTGCCTAAACTTTTGCATACAACTGTGTGTGTATATATATATATATACTAGTCCTAAAGCCATTTTTTTAAGTACTGCGGTCCCACCCCTTGCTCTCTCTCCCCCCTCTTTTTTATGCTCTCTCCCCCCTCTCTTTTGCTCTCTTTCTCTCTCTCCCCTCTCTTTTGCTCTCTTTCTCTCTCCCCTCTCTCTTTTGCTCTCTTTCTCTCTCTCCCCTCTCTTTTGCTCTCTTTCTCTCTCTCTCCTCTCTTTTGCTCTCTTTCTCTCTCTCCCCTCTCTTTTGCTCTCATTCTCTCTCCCCCTCTCTTTGGCTCTCTCTCCCCTCTTTTGTGCTCTCTCTCCACTCTTTTTTGCTCTCTCCCCTCTTTTTTGCTCTCTTTCCCCCTCTCTTTTGCGCTCTCTCTCTCCCCCCCTCTCTTTTGCTCTCTCTCCCTCCTTTCTTTTGCTCTCTCTCTCCCCCTATTCTCTTTTGCTCTTGTTCACCCCCTCCTCTCTTTTGCTTTCTCCCCTCTGTTTTGCTTTCTCCCCTCTGCTGCTTTCACCCCCACATGAACACACCTACTCATCATGCCTGCCGACCAAGCCCCCATCACAACACGTCCGCTCGGCCATGCCCCCATCACAGCGCTCCTGTCTGGCCATGCCCCCTCCATGGCAGCTTCGGAAAAACACTTTATCTGCTGCTCAAGGCCAGGTATGTTTGTCCTTGCGCAGAGAGCCTTTTCAGAAGCCTCCAAATTTAACACACAGAAAAAACGGCACAAATTCCATAACACCTAAAAATAGGTAATAGTTGTTATACTAAGTGATACTTTATTTCCACCTACGGTTGCACAGATAAATAATATGAACGTGGGCTCACTTATAAATATGATTTGCAGGATTTAAAGATAAAGGAACTCTGTTGCCAAAAAGTCCCGTTCATAATATAAGCAACAATATGCATTCAACATATGAATATTAGTCACTGCTTGTCAGATATCTGATAATTTGTGAAGCAATATTGAACGTTCTTTTCTTTTATCCGTAGTGGTAATACACTGTACTCTGGTGCTGGACAAAGGGAACTTTGGTGTGGGTCTGTTTGGGCCTACACACTTTCTTCTTAGTGTTAATATTTAATAATTAGATCCCCCCCAAGCACAGCATTTCCTGATAGATATTTAATTAATCAGGACATGCGAATGAGTAGGTTTGAATGAAGGGAGTGGTGCAAACTGTTTTATATAAACAATATATATATATATATATATATATATATATGTGTGTGTGTGTGTGTGTGTGTATGTGTATATATACAGTATATCACAAAATTGAGTACACCCCTCACATTTTTGTAAATATTTTATTATATCTTTTCATGTGACAACACTGAGGAAATAACACTTTGCTACAATGTAAAGTAGTGAGTGTACAACCTGTATAACAGTGTAAATGTGCTGTCCCCTCAAAATAATTCAACACACAGCCAATAATGTCTAAGCCGTTGGCAACAAAAGTGAGTACACCCCTAAGTGGACATGTCCAAATTGGGCCCAATTAGCCATTTTCCCTCCCCGGTGTCATGTGACTCGTTAGTGCTACAAGGTCTCAGGTGTGAATGGGGAGCAGCTGTTTTAAATTTGGTGTTATTGCTCTCACACTCTCTCATACTGGTCACTGGAAGTTCAACATGGCACCTCATGGCAAAGAACTCTCTGAGGATCTGAAAAAAAGAATTGTTGCTCTACATAAAGATGGCCTAGGCTATAAGAAGATTGCCAAGACCCTGAAACTGAGCTGCAGCACGGTGGGCAAGACTATACAGCGGTTTCACAGGACAGGTTCCACTCAGAACATGCCTCGCCATGGTCAACCAAAGATGTTGAGTGCACGTGCTCAGCGTCACATCCAGAGGTTGTCTTTGGTAAATATACATATAAGTGCTGCCAGCATTGCTGCAGAGGTTGAAGGGGTGGCGGGTCAGCCTGTCAGTGCTCAGACCATACGCCGCACACTGCATCAAATTGGTCTGCATGGCTGTCATCCCAGAAGGAAGCCTCTTCTAAAGATGATGCACAAGAAAGCCCGCAAAAAGTTTGCTGAAGACATGCAGACTAAGGACATGGATTACTTGAACCATTTCCTGTGGTCCAATGAGACCAAGATAAACTTATGTGGTTCAGATGGTGTCAAGCGTGTGTCGCGGCAACCAGGTGAGGAGTACAAAGACAAGTGTCTTTGTACAGTCAAGCATGGTGGTGGGAGTGTCATGGTCTGGGCCTGCATGAGTGCTGCCGGCACTGGGGAGCTACAGTTCATTGAGGGAACCTTGAATGCCAACATGTACTGTGACATACTGAAGCAGAGACTGGGCCGCAGGGCAGTATTCCAACATGATAAGGACCCAAAACATACCTCCAAGATGACCACTGCCTTGCTAAAGAAGCTGAGGATTAAGGTGATGGACTGGCCAAGCATGTCTCCAGGCCTAAATCCTATTGACCATCTGTGGGGCATCCTCAAATGGAAGGTGGGGGAGCTCAAGGTCTCTAACATCCACCAGCTCTGTGATGTCGTCATGGAGGAGTGGAAGAGGACTCCAGTGGCAACCTGTGAAGCTCTGGTGAACTTCATGCCCCAGAGGGTTAAGGCAAAAAATAATGGTGGCCACACAAAATATTGACACTTTGGGCCCAATTTTGACATTTCCACTTAGGGGGTGTACTCACTTTTGTTGCCAATGGTTTAGAATGTAATGGCTGTGTGTTGAGTTATTTTAAGGGGACAGCAAATTTACACTGTTATACAGGCTGTGCACAAACTACTTTACATTGTAGCAAAGTGTAATTTCTTCAGTGTTGTCACATGAAAAGATATAATAAAATATTTATAAAAATGTAAGGGGTGTACTCACTTTTGTGAGATACTGTGTGTATATATGTATATATATATATATATATATAGCAAGCAAACATGAAGCACTCCAAAGGTCTTGTATATTTCTCACTTTATTGTGAACGTTTTTGGGCGTAAAATAGCCCGTCCTCAGACTTACAAAGATAAAATCACTTACCACCAGCCGTGTTTAAATCCCATCACGAAACTAACGTGACCACGCTCTCCACGGTAGACGCGCCTCCCAGAATTGAGTGATGTCGTTGTCCATGGCAATGGGAATAACCTCTACAACATAAACATAACAGATGCAGATTTGCATGTAACAGAAAATGTGAAACTTACTAACAGTATCCTGACAAGACGCGGTGTCCAAAACGCTGCTCATTGTGTGTAGACAAACTGGTTACCATAGCAACCAAAAAAGCTTCAAGCCGTAATACCGGAAATGGTCATATCAGCACTCAATGAGGGGCGGGACAACGCGGCTGTCAAGGCAACTAGTAAACATACAATGTAAAGGCATCCTGTCAAATGGAACATGCCGGACCACAGAGAGAGTATAAAATTATATAAGTGGTAGCTGAAACTAGCCTAAATAAAATATAATATGGACAATCAGGAAACCAGAGTCCAACTACCCATCAAAATGCGCAAATCAAAAATGTCAAAGGAGCTATACGACATAGCATCAAATATATCATCATATCGGCACATATTGGGGGGCGTGACGGCATGGTTACCAAGCAACCCATAAACAAAAACCATATGATAGAGCATAATACATAAACCAAACACACGCCGAGCAACAGAGAGAATATAAAAACTAAAGATCGTGGGATGCCAAATATATGGCATATTTACCCAACGATGGTAGTAATCTCTACTGTCATACGGCACGTGTCAGAGAAGTATGACATAGTCTCAATGCAGTAGTATACCTGTGATAAGGCATAAATATACTAAAGAAGGTAAGGATCTACAAGATAAATAATAACACAGCTGATAACTGATACAAAATTAACAAGAGAAAATAGCATAACTAAATAGATCATGGATCTCAAACATGCAGGTAGTTATAGAAACACCTGCCAATCCAATTGAGTGTTGAGACCATTAGGTACAATTGTATCCAATTGGAATGTCCATTTAGCTTCTCTTTGAAGGAGTATCCAATTTCTATCCCCTCCTCTTGGCAGTGGTGGTACATGGTCTATAATTGTATATTTAAGGTCCATCACACGCACATAATATTTATCTTGTAGATCCTTACCTTGTTTAGTATATTTATGCCTTATCACAGGTATACTACTGCATTGAGACTATGTCATAAATTATTCTCTGACACATTCAAGAGGATATGAATAAGTCCCTATCGGTACATCAAAAAGATGTTTTCAACAATTTCTCTAAGGAAGATTGGAATGTCTTGAGAAACCTCTCTAGAAATAATGACTTAATTATACGTGAAGCGGACAAGGGTGGGGCAGTGGTCATCCTTAATTACAAGGATTATCGGTTGGAAATTCTGTCACAACTTACAGAATTTACTTACTAATACCTATAGACTGCTACCTCACGACCCAACTAATGTATTCAAGAAACAATTGGATGGCTATGTCAAAATTACATATGAACAGGGATTCATCAATAGGGACACTCTTCTTTATTTAACTGTGAATCATCCAAGAACACCTGTGTTATATACCCTCCCCAAAATTCACAAGGGGATTTCACCTCCCGCAGGAAGACCTATAGTGTCGGCTATAGGCTCACTCCAACAACCCATAGCAACATTTGTGGACAAGTTTCTACAGCTACTGGTACACCAAATACCTTCTTATTTGAGAGATTTTTCTGCTCTTTTGGAGATGCTAAAGGATCTAGATGGCATTGATGAGGATATACTAATAGCCACATTAGATGTGACTAGTTTGTATACTGTGATCCCTCACAGTGAGGGTCTACAAGCTATCTCATTTCATCTATCCAGATTTCCTTATATAGGACCTCCTCCTGATGTACTATTACAACTATTGGAAATCTGTCTTACAACCAACTACTTTAGATTTGAACAAGCCTTCTACCTGCAATTGATGGGATTGGCGATGGGGTCTAATATGGCCCCATCATATGCCAATCTCTTTATGGCATATTTTGAAGAGTTTGAGACCACGCTTTTCCATGTAAAAGAAATTCTCTTTTTTAAGAGATACATAGATGACCTGTTTAAGATCTGGTCAGGAACATCAGAAGAATTGGAGGAATGGTTTCAGCAGCTGAATGTGGTCAATATCGCCTTAAAGTTCAAAATACTGTCCAGCAAGATCCAAATCGATTTCCTTGATGTCAGACTGTACAAGAAGAATGGAAAAATCCAGTTGACATTATTTAGGAAGGATACAGACAGAAATGCACTTTTACATTATACAAGCTGCCACCCTCCTGCCTTGAAAAAAGCGTTGCTGAAATCCCAACTTTTAAGAGTTGTTAGGAATAATTCTGAGGTGGATACTAGGGATGAACAATTGAGTGAAATGGTCCAACGCTTTGAGTCAAGAAGTTATCCTCGACAGCTATTGTCTGAACAATGTGAAGAGATACTGATGGGCCATGATAAAGAATCCAAACAAGAGGCTCCAAGGATGACATTTGTGACCACATTTACTGAAGACAAAGGTCCACTAATGGATACTTTGAAACAACATTGGAAAATCATTAATATTGACAAATCATTACCTCTGGTCAAAACTGAACCACCTAGGGTGGGGTATAGGAGGTCGAGATCTTTACGTGATCTTTTGATCAAAACTGACCCTATACACTGTTACAGACAGTTGACATGACTGGACATTAAGAAACCTGGTGTCTTTCGATGCTTAGGTTGTACGACGTGCGGAGGTATTATAACCGGTCCCACCTTTACTCACCCACACAAATGCAAAACCTATAAACATAGGTTTCACCTTACGTGTACCACCACGTATATTGTATATCTCTTACATTTTATCTGTGGGCTTTATTATGGGGGTAAGACCTCCGAAAACCTCCGCACTCGAATGGCGAACCACCGATCTGCAATCAAGACGGCACTCAAAAAGGGTTCATCAGAACAACCGGTTGTCAGACATTTCCTGGAGTTACAACATAGTGTGATGGACCTTAAATATACAATCATAGACCATGTACCACCACTGCCAAGAGGAGGGTATAGAAATCGGATACTCCTTCAAAGAGAAGCTCAATGGACATTCCAATTGGATACAATTGTACCTAATGGTCTCAACACTCAATTGGATTGGCAGGTGTTTCTATAACTACCTGCATGTTTGAGATCCACGATCTATTTAGTTATGCTATTTTCTCTTGCTAATTTTGTATCAGTTATCAGCTGTGTTATTATTTATCTTGTGGATCCTTACCTTCTTTAGTATATTTATGCCTTATCACAGGTATACTACTGCATTGAGACTATGTCATACATAATTCTCTGACACACGCCATATGACAGTAGAGACTACTACCATCATTTGGGTTAATATGCCAGATATTTGGCATCCCACGATCTTTAGTTTTTATATTCTCTCTGTTGCTCGGCGTGTGTTTGGTTTATGTATTATGCTCTATCATATGGTTTTTGTTTATGGGTTGCTTGGTAACCATGCCGCCACGCCCCCCAATATGTGCCGATATGATGATATATTTGATGCTATGTCATATAGCTCCTTTGACATTTTTGATTTGCGCATTTTGATGGGTAGTTGGTCTCTGGTTTCCTGATTGTCCATATTATATTTTATTTATGCTATCCTGTTTATTGTTGTTTTTTTATATATCTCCCGATATATTTATGTGTATTTATTACTTCTTTTTTACATGCCGCACTACAATAGAGACTATTATTGGGTTCAATATGCCTAATAGTTTCGGCTCCCACTTATATAATTTTATACTCTCTCTGTGGTCCGGCATGTTCCATTTGACAGGATACCTTTACATCGTATGTTTACTAGTTGCCTTGACAGCCGCGTTGTCCCGCCCCTCATTGAGTGCCGATATGACCATTTCCGGTATTACGGCTTGAAGCTTTTTTGGTTCCTATGGTAACCAGTTTGTCTACACACAATGAGCGGCGTTTTGGACACCGCGTCTTGTCAGGATACTGTTAGTAAGTTTCACATTTTCTGTTACATGCAAATCCGCATCTGTTATGTTTATGTTGTAGAGGTTATTCCCGTTGCCATGGACGACAACGTCACTCAATTCTTGGAGGCGCGTCTACTGTAGAGAGCGTGGTCACGTTAGTTTGGTAATGCGATTCAAACACGGCTGGTGGTAAGTGATTTTATCTTTGTAAGTCTGAGGACGGGCTATTTTAAGCCTGAAAACATTCACAATAAAGTGAGAAATATACAAGACCTTTGGAGTGCTTCATGTTTGCTTGCTATACTGATTTTGAATAGCACCCAAGGCTGTTGCGGATTACGTTCTGGAGTGCACTCTGTGAAATATATTTATATATATATAAATATATATATATATATATATATATATGTGTGATTGTGTGTGTAAGAATCTGCATCCAGGTGGAGTCCAAAAATGGCAGGGTGGTGAAAGAATCCACCGAAAATTCAATTTTCGGAATACACCTGGATGCAGTGTAGGCAAACTCGAAGTCTAAAAAAAAAAACACGCAACCGCCCGCATGAAATAACTACAAAACATGTAACCGCTCACAAGAAATAAGAATACCTAACCGCCTGCAAGAAATAAAAATAAAAACACTTAACCGCCTGCACGAAATATAAAAAAAAAAAAAAAATCCCGCACAAAGTATTAACAAACACCTAAACCGTCAATCCCCACATTGCAAAATAATAAAGTTATTGACCTCTAATTCATAAATAACATAATTAAAATATTAACCCCTAAACCACCAACCCCCAATCGCAATAAACCTATTTAACCTATTAACTCTTAAACCGCCAAACCCCCACATCACAATAAACCAAATTAACCCCTAAACCTCCAAATCCCCACATCGCAATAACCTAATTAATATATTAACCCCTATACCGCCAAACCCCCCATAATGCAAATAACTAATATAATCACTAAGCCACCTAACCTAACACCCCTAAATTAACCCCAATTACTACTAAATTACAATTAAAATAAAAAACTAACATTAAATTACAAAAAATAAATAAAAACGAAACTACCCATTACCCCTAAAGTGGCATTTGTATGGGCATTCAGCTCTTTTTCAAGCCCTTAAAAAATCCTAATTTAAAAAAAAAAAAACACCACAAAAATTAAAATAAAAAAGTCTAAACCTAAGCCCCAAATAGGTACTCACTGTTCCTGAAGTTCGGCGGAGAAGATCTTCTTCCAGATGGATCCATCATCTTCTATCTTTATTTGGAATGAAGGCGGCACAGAGCGGAGGTGCGGAGCTGTGTTCCCGATGCCTGGATCCTCAGTGGCAGTCCTCAACGGCGGCGGTCCTCGGTGGCGTAGAGGGTCTCCTCCATGCAATTGTCCGTCGCACACTGTAGATTGAATTCAAGGCACCCCATATTTATTGGGGTACCTTGCATTCCTATTGGCTGAAATTTTGAAATCCACCAATAGGATGAGAGCTACTGAAATCTGAAATTTGAACAGCTAATAGGATTACAGTAGCTCTAATCCTATTGGCAGATTTCAGCATTTCAGCCAATAGGAATGCAAGGTACCCCAAATTGATTGCGGTACCTTGCATTCAGTCTACGACGGACATCGGATGAAGAGTAGCCACCATGCCGCAGAGGAACGCCGCAGAGGACCCAGGCATCGGGAACACAGCTCCGCACCTCAGCTCCATGCTGCCTTTACTCCGGATGAAGATAAAAGATGATGGATCTGACTGGAAGAAGACCTTCACCACCGGACTTCAGGAACAGTGAGTACCTATTTGGGGCTTAGGTTTAGGCTTTTTTATTTTAAAATTTGGGGGGTGTTTTATAAGGTTAGGTTTTTTTTTGGGGGCTTGAAAAAGATCTTATTGCCCTTTTAAGGGCAGTAAAAGACCTGAATGCCCATACAAATGCCCCTTTAGGGGCAATGGGTATTTTTATAGTTAGTTTTTTTTTATTTTTGGGGCTTTGGTGGGTGGGGTGTTTTTTTTTTAATACTGTGTATGTATATGTATATATATATATATATATATACACACACACACATACGTTGTGTGTGTGTGTGTGTGTATATATATATATATATATATATATATATATATATATTATATGTGACGGATACCCCAACTACCCCAACTGGGTAGCTCCGCCAAGAGAGGTCCAGCTTCCTCCCTGCCAACTGTAGCTGTGTAGCTGGCAAGTGACCACAGCGTGTAGCCCACCCTGATACCTAGGCCGCACCAGTATTCAGGGTCCCACGCTGTGGCAAACTGCAACTAGGTTTTTCTGCCATAGGGTGCCTTCCTCAACGTGGAACAAGCTGCTATGTAGCAGAGAAAATGATTATAGCAGGAGCCCACCCAAATAACTAGACAGACTAGCATTCAGGTGAAACAAGAACTGTTATACACAAACAAAGGGTCTTATCTTCCTCCCAAATCTCTGGCCATTCCCGCCCCTCCAGATAGGCTGGCGCCTCCATAGCAACCACAGTACCACAGAGCCCCAGGACCCAGAAGTGGTTTTGTGGGTGATTCTGGGGGGATGGCAGCACTTCCATTTGAAAGCTCTCGGTCCCCAGATGCCACAGTCCAAAAAGTGGCGTAATACATTACTAGGGGCTGGAGTTACAGCCCAGTAAAAATTGGGGGTAGGGGTGTCCATAACGCCCGGTTCCCAAAGGAGCTCCCCTCCAGCAATCACCCCACCTCTTGTCCTCCCTAGAGACTACCAATCCCAAAAAGAGCGAAGCACTGAGGCAAAGGGCTGCTGGAGCGACCGGAGGTAAAGTTAGTGGGTGTCCAGCATGAAGCAGCCAACCGGGAGTTCCAGGAGCCTGGCTAGCCTGAGAGGGGTTAGGCAGGTATCCATTGCGATGCGGCCGGCCGGCAGTTCCAGGAGCCCGGCCAGCCTAGAAGGGTTTTCCCTTTCAGAGATCAACTCTTCTCTGACAAAGTTTACATTACAAAACAGGTCTAGGAGATCGCGGTTGCTCTTAGGAGCCCAAATCCGCTGAAAAACAGGAAGGGGTGAGGGAGTAGGGGTTTAACCCCTGTGGCCCGGTATCCATGACATCTCCCCCTTCCAGTTTGGCAGACCTAGCTAGACCCTTAACGGGTCGGCTTAGGGATGTCCGGCGGTGGCCCTCCACTGGTCGTTTGTTGGGAGAGGTCATCCCATCCCTCCTGGCCTTGGGGCATCCTTGGCTACCACTGGCCATCATCCCCTGCACCCTGGGCGCCAGGATAGGTACACAATGCACAGTCCCAAACAAGTTTCCCCAGTCCGGCTCCAAAACATTTGCCCTCCCACAAGTTCCAGTGTCTTTAAGTACCATGGTCACACTGTCTCCATCTGTGACACTTGGCTGAGTACCTGCCGACCCACCCACAACCAAAGCCGTTGCAGGTTTCCTGGCTGTATTCCCTCCCCAGACTGTATGTTGAGGTTGCTCCTTGGTGGAGCAGGCAAAGCTCGGGTGCCCAAACTTGTGGCACCAATGGCAAAAGTGGGTATCCCCCAGGCCCAATGCAACACCTTCCTCCTGTGAGAAATCCTCATGGGTGGGTATAGGGTGGCGATCCTGCCAAGCTGCTGGGGAGAGGAACCGGCTGTCCTGGGGAACTACTTTGTCACTGGGGAGGGAGACCAACTGTCTCCTCTCCCAGGAAGGGGTTCTGTTAAAGGGGAGGGAGGATGACTACTTCCAATCCTAATTTGAAAAAAAAAAACACCCTAAAAATTAGAATAAAAAAGTCTAAACCTAAGCCCAAATAGGTACTCACTGTTCCTGAATTTCGGTGGAGAAGGTCTTTTTCCAGATGGATCCATCATCTTCTAACTTTATTTGGAATGAAGGTGGTGCGGAGCGGAGGTGCAGAGCTGGGTTCCCGATGCCTGGATCCTCAGCGGCAGTCCTCAACGGCGGCAGTCCTCGGCAGCATGGAGGCTCTCCTCTTCATGCAATTGTCCGTCGCACACTGAAGATTGAATTCAAGGTACCCCATATTTATTGGGGTACCTTGCATTCCTATTGGCTGAAATTTTGAAATCAGTCAATAGGATGAGAGCTACTGAAATCTGAAATTTGAACAGCTAATAGGATTACAGTAGCTCTAATCCTATTGGCAGAATTCAACATTTCAGCCAATAGGAATGCAAGGTACCCCAAATTAATTGCGGCACCTTGCATTCAGTCTACGATGGACATCGGATGAAGAGTAGCCAACATGCCACAGAGGAACGCCGCAGAGGATCCAGTCATTGGGAACACAGCTCCGCACCTCCACTCCATGCCGCCTTCACTCCAGATTTTGGGCTTGAAAAAGATCTGATTGCCCTTTTCAGGGCAGTAAAAGAGCTGAATGCCCATACAAATGCCCCTTTAGGGGCAATGGGTATTTTTTTTGTGTTAGTTTTTTTTTTATTTTTGGGGCTTTGGTGGATGGGGTGTTTTTTTTTTTTTTAATACTGTGTGTATATATATATATATATATATGTATATATATACACACACATACATACATTGTGTGTGTGTGTGTGTTTGTGTATATATATATATATATATATATATATATATATATAATGTATATATATTATGTGTATGTATATTATATATATATATAACTATATATGTGACGGATACCCCGACTACCCCAACTGGGTAGCTCCGCCAAGAGGGGTCCAGCTTCCTCCCTGCCAACTTTAGCTGTGTAGCTGAGAAGTGACCACAGAGTGTAGCACACCATGATACCTGGGCCGCACCAGTATTCAGGGTCCCACCCTGTGGCAAACTGCAACTAGGTAGCTCTGCCAGAGGGTGCCTTCCTCAAAATGGAACAAGCCGCTATGTAGCAGAGAAAATGATTATAGCAGGAGCCCACCCAAATAACTAGACAGACTAGCATTCAGGTGAAACAAGAACTGATTTTATTGGGAAACAAACACTCCTTTTATACACAAACAAAGGGTCTTATCTCCCTCCCAAATCTCCGGCCATTCCCGCCCCTCCAGATAGGCTGGCGCCTCCATAGCAACCACAGTACCACAGAGCCCCAGGACCCAGAAGTGGTTTTGTGGGTGATTCTGGGGGGATGGCAGCACTTCCATTTGAAAGCTCTCGGTCCCCAGATGCCACAGTCCAAAAAGCGGAATGATTCGTTACTAGGGGCTGGAGTTACAGCCCAGTAAAAATTGGGGGTAGGGGTGTCCATAACCCCCAGTTCTCAAAGGAGCTCCCCTCCGGCAATCACCCCACCTCTTGTCCTCCCTAGGGACTACCAATCCCCAAAAGAGCAGAGCACTGAGGCAAAGGGATGCTGGAGCGACCAGAGGTAAAGTTAGTGGGTGTCCAGCATGAAGCAGCTGGCCGGGAGTTCCAGGAGCCTGGCTAGCCTGAGAGGGGTTAGGCAAGTATTCATTACGATGCGGCCGGCCAGCAGTTCCTGGAGCCCGGCCAGCCTAGAAGGGTTTTCCCAGTCAGAGATCAACTCTTCTCTGACAAAGTTCACATTACAAAACAACAGGTCTAGGAGACCGCGGTTGCTCTTAGGAGCCCAAATCTGCTGAGAAACAGGAAGGGGTTATGGAGTAGGGGTTTAACCCTTGTGGCCCGGTATCCATGACATCTCCCCCTTCCAGTCCGGCAGACCCAGCTAGTCCCTTAACGGGTTGGCTTAGGGATGTCCGGCGTTGTCCCTCCACTGGTCGGTTGTTGGGAGAGGTCACCCCATCCCTCCTGTGCTTGGGGCATCCTTGGCTACCACTGGTCATCATCCCCTGCACCCTGGGCGCCGGGAAAGATACACAATGCACATTCCCAAACAAGTTTCCCCAAGCCGGCTCCAAAACATTTGCCCTCCCACAAGTTCCAGTGTCTTTAAGTCCCATGGTCACAATGTCTCCATCTGTGACACTTGGCTGAGTACCTGCCGACCCACCCACAACCAAAGCCGTTGCAGGTTTCCTGGCTGTATTCCCTCCCCAGAATGTATGTTGAGATTGCTCCTTGGTGGAGCAGGCAAAGCTTGGGTGCCCAAACCTGTGGCACCAATGGCAAAAGCGGGTATCCCCCTGGCCTAATGCAACGCCTGCCTCCTGTGAGAAATCCTCCTGGTATAGGGTGGCGATCCTGCAAAGCTGCTGGGGAGAGGGACTGGCTGTCCTGGGGAACTACTTTGTTGCTTGGGAGGGAGACCAACTGTCTCCTCTCCCAGGAAGGGGTTCTGTTAAAGGGGAGGGAGGATGACTACTTCCAATCCCGGGGAATGGCTCTGCCGCTGGGGAGAGAGACTGACTGTCTCCTCTCCCAGGAAGGGGTTCTGCTTACAGGGAGGGAGGATGACTACCTCCGCTCCCAGGGGATGGCTCTGCCGCTGGGCAGAGAGACCGACTGCTGCCTCTCCCTGCACCTGGCTCTGCCGCTGGGGAAAGAGACCAACTGTCTCCTCTCCCAGGAAGGGATTCTGCTTACGGGGAGGACAGATGATTTCCTCCGCTCCCAGGGGATGGCTCTGCCGCTGGGTAGAGATATCATCTGCCGTCTCTCCTTCAAGGGGTTCTGCTGCTGAGGGGGGAGACCGACTGTCTCCACTCCCTGGAAGGGGTTCTGATGCTGGGGAGAGCTATCGACTGCCGTCTCTTCCAGCAAGGGGTTCTGCCACTGGGGAGAGTTATTGACTGCTGTCTCTCCCAGCAAGGGGTTCTGCCACTGGGGAGAGATATCGAATGCCATCTCTCCCAGCAAGGGGTTCTGCCACTGGGGAGAGATATCGACTGCCGTCTCTCCCTGCAAGGGGTTCTGCCACTGGGGAGGGAGACCAACTGTCTCCGCTCCCTGCAAGGGGTTCTGCCGCTGAGGAGGGAGACCGACTGTCTCCGCTCCCTGGAAGGGGTTCTGCCCCTGGGTAGAGGTATTGACTGCCGTCTCTCCCTGCAAGGGGTCCTGCCGCTGAGGAGGGAGACCAACTGTCTCCGCTCCCTGGAAGGGGTTCTGCCACTGGGGAGAGATATCGACTGCTGTCTCTCCCTGCAAGGGGTTCTGCCACTGGCACTGGAGGTCTGCTACCTTCTCTCCCGGCAAGGGGTTCTGCCATTGGGGAGGGAGACTGACTGCCTCTGCTCCCTGCAAGGGGTTCTGACGCTGGGGAGAGATATTGATTGCCATACTGCACCAGTATACAGGGTCCCACCATGTGGCAGACTCTGGCTACCCCGACAAGGTAGCTCTGCCAGAGGGTCCATCCTCTACCTGGAACAAGCCACTATGTAGCGGAGAAAGTGATAATAGCAGGAGCCCACCCAAATAACTTGACAGACTAGCATTCAGGTGAAACAAGAACTGATTTATTGGGAAACACATACTCCTTTTATACACAAACAAAGGGTCTTATCTCCCTCCCAAATCTCCCGCCATTCCCGCTACTCCAGACAGGCTGGTGCCTCCATAGCAGCCACAGTCCCACAGAGCCCCAGGACCCAGAGGTGGAGGTTTTGGGGTGATCTCGGGGGAGCGGCGGCACTTCCATGGTGTCATTTGAGTTACAGTCTAGTAAAGATAGGGGGTAGGGGTGTCCATAACCCCCAGTTCCCAAAATAGCTCCCCTCCGGCAATCACACCCCCTCTTGTCCTCCCCCAAGAGTGGGGGCAAAGGGCTGCTGGAGCGACCAGGGGTAAAGTTAGTGGGTGTCCAGCATGAAGCAACCGATTAGGAATTTCAGGAGCCTGGCTAGCCTGAGAGGGGTTAGGCGGGTATCCGTTGTGGTGCGGCTGACTGGCAGTTCCAGGAGCCCGGCCAGCCTAGAAGGGTTTTCCCGGTCAGAGATCAGCTCTTTTCTGACAAAGTTCACATTACAAAACAACAGGTCTGGGAGATCGCGGTTGCTCTCAGGAGCCCAAATCCGCTGAGAAACAGGAAGGGGTGAGGGAGTAGGGGTTTATACCTTGCAGCCCGGTATCAGTGACATTATATATTATATTTAGATATATTACATATATTTATATATACACATATATATACACACATAATGCTTTGGTATATTTTTATGTGTGATGATGCACTGGTCTGTTTACTAAACTTTTCTTATTTCTTTCTACATAATTTTAATAAATGTGTAGATTGTTTCATCAAAAGCCAAATATATTATTAAAAAGGTATTTGTGTGATGCTATTTTTCTATGTAAGTAATACAAGGCAAAGAAAATGATCAGTTGCCTCAGCAGCTGATTTCTGTGCACTAACAACCCAGCAATTAAAGCTTCTCTCATAATATTAAAACTGATCTCTAATATATTTATAAGTAACATAATTCCTCGGGGCCTGTCCCACGCAAACTAATATATAACTAAAGCCTGTAACCTGTATCTGCACCACTGTCTGTCATTTCTCTGAGTGACAACAGGAGGACAACAAACTAATATATAACTAAAGCCAGTAACCTGTATCTGCACCACTGTCTGTCATTTCTCTAAGTGACAACAGGAGGAGAACAAACTAATATATAACTAAAGCCTGTAACCTGTAGCTGCACCACTGTCTGTCATTTCTCTAAGTGACAACAGGAGGAGAACAAACTAATATATAACTAAAGCCTGTAACCTGTATCTGCACCACTGTCTGTCATTTCTCTAAGTGACAACAGGAGCAGAACAAACTAATATATAACTAAAGCCTGTAACCTGTATCTGCACCACTGTCTGTCATTTCTCTAAGTGACAATAGGAGCAGAACAAACTAATATATAACTAAAGCCTGTAACCTGTATCTGCACCACTGTCTGTCATTTCTCTAAGTGACAACAGGAGGACAACAAACTAATATATAACTAAAGCCTGTAACCTGTATCTGCACCACTGTCTGTCATTTCTCTGAGTGACAACAGGAGGAAAACAAACTAATATATAACTAAAGCCAGTAACCTGTATCTGCCCCACTGTCTGTCATTTCTCTAAGTGACAACAGGAGGAGAACAAACTAATATATAACTAAAGCCTGTAACCTGTATCTGCACCACTGTCTGTCATTTCTCTAAGTGACAACAGGAGGAGAACAAACTAATATATAACTAAAGCCTGTAACCTGTATCTGCACCACTGTCTGTCATTTCTCTAAGTGACAACAAGAAGAGAACAAACTAATATATAACTAAAGCCAGTAACCTGTATCTGCACCACTGTCTGTCATTTCTCTAAGTGACAACAGGAGGAGAACAAACTAATATATAACTAAAGTCTGTAACCTGTATCTGCACCACTGTCTGTCATTTCTCTGAGTGACAACAGGAGGAGAACAAACTAATATATAACTAAAGCCTATAATCTGTATCTGCACCACTGTCTGTCATTTCTCTAAGTGACAACAGGAGGAAAACAAACTAATATATAACTAAAGCCAGTAACCTGTATCTGCACCACTGTCTGTCATTTCTCTAAGTGACAACAGGAAGAGAACAAACTAATATATAACTAAAGCCAGTAACCTGTATCTGCACCACTGTCTGTCATTTCGCTAAGTGACAACAGGAGGAGAACAAACTAATATATAACTATAGCCTGTAACCTGTATCTGCACCACTGTCTGTCATTTCTCTGAGTGACAACAGGAGGAAAACAAACTAATATATAACTAAAGCCAGTAACCTGTATCTGCACCACTGTCTGTCATTTCTCTAAGTGACAACAGGAGGAAAACAAACTAATATATAACTAAAGCCTGTAACCTGTATCTGCACCACTGTCTGTCATTTCTCTAAGTGACAACAGGAGGAAAACAAACTAATTTATAACTAAAGCCAGTAACCTGTACTGCACCACTGTCTGTCATTTCGCTAAGTGACAACAGGAGCAGAACAAACTAATTTATAACTAAAGCCAGTAACCTGTATCTGCACCAGTGTCTGTCATTTCTCTAAGTGACAACAGGAGGAAAACAAACTAATATATAACTAAAGCCTGTAACCAGTATCTGCACCACTGTCTGTCATTTCTCTAAGTGACAACAGGAGGAGAACAAACTAATATATAACTAAAGCCAGTAACCTGTATCTGCACCAGTGTCTGTCATTTCTCTAAGTGACAACAGGAGGATAACAAACTAATATATAACTAAAGCCTGTAACCAGTATCTGCACCACTGTCTGTCATTTCTCTAAGTGACAACAGGAGGAGAACAAACTAATATATAACTAAAGCCTGTAACCTGTATCTGCACCACTGTCTGTCATTTCTCTAAGTGACAACAGGAGGATAACAAACTAATATATAACTAAAGTCTGTAACCTGTATCTGCACCACTGTCTGTCATTTCTCTAAGTGACAACAGGAGGAGAACAAACTAATATATAACTAAAGTCTGTAACCAGTATCTGCACCACTGTCTGTCATTTCTCTAAGTGACAACAGGAAGAGAACAAACTAATATATAACTAAAGCCAGTAACCTGTATCTGCACCACTGTCTGTCATTTCTCTAAGTGACAACAGGAAGAGAACAAACTAATATATAACTAAAGCCTGTAACCAGTATCTGCACCACTGTCTGTCATTTCTCTAAGTGACAACAGGAAGAGAACAAACTAATATATAACTAAAGCCTGTAACCTGTATCTGCACCACTGTCTGTCATTTCTCTAAGTGACAACAGGAAGAGAACAAACTAATATATAACTAAAGCCTGTAACCTGTAGCTGCACCAGTGTCTGTCATTTCTCTAAGTGACAACAGGAAGAGAACAAACTAATATATAACTAAAGCCAGTAACCTGTATCTGCACCACTGTCTGTCATTTCTCTAAGTGACAACAGGAGGAGAACAAACTAATATATAACTAAAGTCTGTAACCTGTATCTGCACCAGTGTCTGTCATTTCTCTAAGTGACAACAGGAGGAGAACAAACTAATATATAACTAAAGCCTGTAACCTGTAGCTGCACCACTGTCTGTCATTTCTCTAAGTGACAACAGGAAGAGAACAAACTAATATATAACTAAACCCTGTAACCTGTATCTGCACCACTGTCTGTCATTTATGTAAGTGACAACAGGAGGAGAACAAACTAATATATAACTAAAGCCAGTAACCTGTATCTGCACCACTGTCTGTCATTTCTCTAAGTGACAACAGGAGGAGAACAAACTAATATATAACTAAAGCCAGTAACCTGTATCTGCACCACTGTCTGTCATTTCTCTAAGTGACAACAGGAAGAGAACAAACTAATATATAACTAAAGTCTGTAACCTGTATCTGCACCACTGTCTGTCATTTCTCTAAGTGACAACAGGAGGAGAACAAACTAATATATAACTAAAGCCTGTAACCTGTATCTGCACCACTGTCTGTCATTTCTCTAAGTGACAACAGGAGGAGAACAAACTAATATATAACTAAAGCCTGTAACCTGTATCTGCACCACTGTCTGTCATTTCTCTAAGTGACAACAGGAGGAGAACAAACTAATATATAACTAAAGCCTGTAACCTGTATCTGCACCACTGTCTGTCATTTCTCTAAGTGACAACAGGAGGAAAACAAACTAATATATAACTAAAGCCTGTAACCTGTATCTGCACCACTGTCTGTCATTTCTCTAAGTGACAACAGGAAGAGAACAAACTAATATATAACTAAAGTCTGTAACCTGTATCTGCACCACTGTCTGTCATTTCTCTAAGTGACAACAGGAAGAGAACAAACTAATTTATAACTAAAGCCTGTAACCTGTAGCTGCACCACTGTCTGTCATTTCTCTAAGTGACAACAGGAAGAGAACAAACTAATATATAACTAAAGCCTGTAACCTGTATCTGCACCACTGTCTGTCATTTCTCTAAGTGACAACAGGAGGAGAACAAACTAATATATAACTAAAGCCTGTAGCCTGTAGCTGCACCACTGTCTGTCATTTCTCTAAGTGACAACAGAAGAAGAACAAACTAATATATAACTAAAGCCAGTAACCTGTATCTGCACCACTGTCTGTCATTTCTCTTAGTGACAACAGGAAGAGAACAAACTAATATATAACTAAAGCCTGTAACCTGTATCTGCACCACTGTCTGTCATTTCTCTAAGTGACAACAGGAGGAGAACAAACTAATATATAACTAAAGCCAGTAACCTGTATCTGCACCACTGTCTGTCATTTCTCTAAGTGACAACAGGAGGAGAACAAACTAATATATAACTAAAGCCTGTAACCAGTATCTGCACCACTGTCTGTCATTTCTCTAAGTGACAACAGGAGGAGAACAAACTAATATATAACTAAAGTCAGTAACCTGTATCTGCACCACTGTCTGTCATTTCTCTAAGTGACAACAGGAGCAGAACAGAGGACACAGGAGCTGGATATAAGTAAGGGACAACGGAGAGAGACAGTAAACCAAGGAACCTACTGCAGGATCAGCTGTACAACAGGTAAGTGTGCAGGAAATGCTGATAGATTTAAGTTTAAAATATATTTTATTTGAAAATCTTATTTATTCCCCTTATTCTGGGCTAACAACTTGTAAAAAGCAATGTTTCTAAACTTCATTGTTTCTCTTATTGTTTCCTTCTTGGGTGGTCATTTATTGGGGCTCAATCACCTGCATTCAGCAAGAAAGCCTTTACATCTGGCTGATGAGGGGAACATGAATACTGGAGCTATGAAATTTGTAAAAAAACAGTCAAGTAATAAATTATTAAATAATCATTTATAATGTTATTCTTTCTTTTTTTGTGCTCAGGGGCAGGAAGCAGAGGAAAGAGGGAAGGAGCTGAGATTGTTTGGCTAACCAGTCATTTGCAGTGATCTACAGGGGGTCTGACCATTCATGAGTCCAACATCCCCTGTCTAATCCTGCCAGAGTATTTCTAATAAATGATACTAGGGACAGGTTTAATTGTCATACAATCCTGTCCAATCCAGTGTTAACCTAGCATGGGGAGGAAAGAGACTAGGGAAAGCTCAGCCATGTGTAATTCCTTTGACTTGAGATATAGAAAGTGAGACTGAGTGCCTCTGTGAGCTATGTGTCATTGCATCAAATACAATCAGTGACAGCTATTATATTTCCTGTAGTTATTCAAATGGCAGCTTAGTACTTGAGAGATCTGAAGGATCGTGTGTGTTGTTTTATTCTTGAAAAAACAAGACATTTTTCTTCTGCAGGTTTCTGCATTCTGTGTGTGCAAACTCACATTCAGAAGTTAATTATTTTACTTGCAGTGCTCTGCACACAATACTTTTAGTGCATTCATTTTTTTGCAGTCGAGCAGGGATTATCTCTCTTTATTTTTTTAATGTTAATGATGAATCTGAGCATCGTATTTATATTTGTATTTATTATCTAACAGCACGCCTTACCTTTCAATTTTTTATAAAATATTTCAACAATGTTTAGCGGCTTACTGCACACACAGTGCTTATTAAATAGTAATACTGCTAGAATTAAATTATTATTTCTTTCATGTAATTAGCAAGAGTCCATGAGCTAGTGACGTATGGGATATACATTCCTACCAGGAGGGGCAAAGTTTCCCAAACCTCAAAATGCCTATAAATACACCCCTCACCACACCCACAAATCAGTTTTACAAACTTTGCCTCCTGTGGAGGTGGTGAAGTAAGTTTGTGCTAGATTCTACGTTGATATGCGCTCCGCAGCAGGTTGGAGCCCGGTTTTCCTCTCAGCGTGCAGTGAATGTCAGAGGGATGTGAATAGAGTATTGCCTATTTTGAATTCAATGATCTCCTTCTACGGGGTCTATTTCATAGGTTCTCTGTTATCAGTCGTAGAGATTAATCTCTTACCTCCCTTTTCAGATTGACGATATACTCTTATATACCATTACCTCTACTGATTCTCGTTTCAGTACTGGCTTGGCTTTCTACTACATGTAGATGAGTGTCCTGGGGTAAGTAAGTCTTATTTTCTGTGACACTCTAAGCTATGGTTGGGCACTTTTATATAAAGTTCTAAATATATGTGTTTAAACATTTATTTGCCTTGATTCAGGATGTTCAACGTTCCTTATTTTCAGACAGTCAGTTTCATATTTGGGATAATGCATATGAATAATTCATTTTTTCTTACCTTAAAAATTTGACTTTTTTCCCTGTGGGCTGTTAGGCTCGCGGGGGCTGAAAATGCTTCATTTTATTGCGTCATTCTTGGCGCGGACTTTTTTGGCGCAAACATTTTTTCTAATTATTTCCGGCATCACACTTGTCGCCGGAAATTGCGTCATTTTTGACGTTTTTGCGCCAAAAATGTTGGCGTTACCGGATGTGGCGTCATTTAGGCGCCAAATAATGTGGGCGTCTTTTTTGGCGCCAAAAAATATGGGCGTCATTATTGTCTCCACATTATTTAAGTCTCATTGTTTATTGCTTCTGGTTGCTAGAAGCTTGTTCATTGGCATTTTTTTCCCATTCTTGAAACTGTCATTTAAGGAATTTGATCAATTTTGCTTTATATGTTGTTTTTTCTATTACATATTGCAAGATGTCTCAGATTGAGCCTGAATCAGAAGATACTTCTGGAAAATCG